>NC_071257.1:15843680-15981180 GCF_023375685.1 Ictalurus furcatus | reverse complement strand
GTATTTTACATTTAGGATCTTTCTGGGTACTAGAAATGAAAAGTAATAGTTGAACGTGTGTGTGTGTGTGTGTGTGTGTGTGTGTGTGTGTGTGTGTGTGTAAGTATGGGAGGGTGCAGCCTACTCAGTCATACTAAAGAAATTACTCAGACACTGAAAATCAGACTACCAAAGTAAATAAAATCGCATGTGGTGTGTTTTAGTCTTGATATGAAATTATGTAATAACCTCAAAAATGCAATATGAAATGCTGTTGAATAGCACGCATACAAAAGACTCCGCATCCAGGTTAGCACTTCATGGTGCCAGTGCATTATTTATCATTTGTTTTAAATTTACACTGATCATGTATTGTGAGTTGGACTTGTAAATATGAACAAAAAATTGTTTATACATAAGCATAAAATTATGTTTTAAAAAAGCAACATTAATAGAGAATATATTGGATGTAAAAAGTTTACACACCCCTGTTGAAATTTTTGTGATGTGAAAAAAAATGAAACCAAAATGTCAGATCATTTTCCATCTTTAATGTGATATAGCAGCCAAAAACAAATAGAAATGTTTGAGGGGTAAAAACAAAAAGTAAAACTCTATATATATCCTGGTTGCATGAGTGTGCATACCCCTTAACTAATACTTTGTTAAAGCACCATTTGCTTGTAATACAGCACTCAGTCTTTTGGGGTAATTGATTTTGGGGTAAATCTTGATTTGGCAATTGTATTCCACTCTTCCTTGCAAAAATGCTCCAGATCTATCACATTGCGAGAGGATCTCCTGTACACAGCCTTCTTCAAGTCATTCCAAAACCTTGATCTTCTTCTGAATCCATTCCCTTGTTAACTTGGATTTGTGCTTTGGGTTGTTGTCATGATGGAATGTGACATTTTTTTTTCAATTGTCAAACAGAGGCCTGTAGGTTTTGTGCCTAAATAGATTGGTATTTATCCATGGATAAGAAATGGCTTCTGTCTAGACATCCTACCACATAGCCCAGACATGTGAAGAATACAAGAGATTATCACATGCGGGGAAAAACCAGTACTTGCCAGATATTCCTGCAGCTCCTTTACTGTTGCCATAGGTCTCTTGGCAGCCTCCCTGATACGTTTTCTTCTTGTCTTTTCGTTGATTTTGGAAGGACGTTCTGTTCTTTGGTAATGCGATTGTGGTGTCCCATTTCCTCTGGCCTTCACGTCAAGAAGAAAATCCTATAGAAACAGATTATATTTATTTGAGACTAATTAGAATCACTTCATTGATGACAGGTGTATGATAATTACTTTTGAACATGAGTTTGAATGTCATTGTTTGTCATTCAGTGTCATTGCCCCAATATAGTAGGGTGTGCACACGTTTTATTTTTCTTTTTTTTCCCCATAAAACATTTGTATTAGTTTTTTACTTAAATGTTGTTTTACATTAAAGGTGGAAAAAGATTTGACTTGGTTTCTTGGATTTGACATGGTCCTTGGTTTCATTTTTTTACGTCATAAAAACCTATAATTTTAACAGGGGTGTGTAGGCTTTTTATATTCACTGTATATGTAAAGGTTACATTTTAAAAAAATCAACTTCTAGAGATAAATGTTGCAAAAAATTTTCTTATTCGGATTACACCTGCTATCATAATAGAAGACATTGCCCTTAATTTGGAAGATTTCACTTCACAAGTGGCAGCCATGATGAAGGCGAAGGAGCTTTCCAAAGTTCTCAGGGACAACATTATTAAACAAGCCTTAAATGGAAAAAGCTACAGTCCAATAGTCAGTAAAAAATTGGTTCAATTATATGAAGGTGGAGAAGTTCATGGTTCACGATCTGAAAGCAGGAACAGGAGTTACACAGAGAACAATGAGCAGTGGACTGCAACACAATCATCTCTGTTCCTACACCCCGTGCAGAACTTCTCTGTAAATATACCCATTAAAGGGCTGATAAAGATCCACATCTAAGCATTCTGATTTATATTTAAAAATTATATGTTGAAAATAATTCGGACGGATACGCCAAAAAACGCTGAATAAGGAAGATGTTGATGGTATAAGTGTTTAAGTTCTGTAGTCAGTATGCAACTTGATGATGAATTGGGGTCAAAGTGATTTTTGCTGTTCACACTGTTGTGAAAACAAAAACAAATGCATGTGTGAGGAACAGGATCATATTTGAGTTAAATCTTCCTGCAGTGTGCATCTAGATTTTCAGTCTGAGTAAAAGAACATAAGCCTTGATCTGTGCATTATCAGTCATATTGTGACTTGCTAAATTTGACTGCACAGTGCAAGCTATAGAACAGAGTGTAGGTCCAGTATTGCATGGAAAGTGGTATTTTACATACCCAGACTCTGTGGCAGCCAGGTGTGTGTTTTGCTGCAGGTCTCAGATGTCTTTTGTGTTGTATTGCTGGTGAAATATGACCTTTGACCTACACAGTTTAGCCTGGCAGTAATGTCTGTGCAAAGACATGGAGGCCTGTGTTGTTACTGATATGTCCAGTCAGTCAAGTTGTGGCTCAGCAAGATGGTTAGATTGCAGGAAGTCATGGCCCTGCTGTTTCCATGTTGAACCCTAGATTGTATTTTTATCCACAGACAAAAACGGCTATTTTTCATTAGATCAGTATTGTATTATAATATTGCACATCCATGTGTATATCCTTATTGGTTTGCATAGTACATCCATGTTGACAAGGCCATGTCTTGCAGAGACAAGAGTTATGTTTGCTTACATGGCGTTGATACATGCACATGGGACTTTTTCCTTTATTGTAATAATTTGTATGATGTGATTCATAGATGCGTTCGTGCATGAGCGCTTGTAGCTACCCACTGAAGTATTTGTTTTGGTTATATGCATTAAGCTACACTGGCTGCTTTTTCTTGTTAGAACAAGAAGATATCCCTAACCCCAGGCAATCAAATTCTTTTATTACATTATAGAGTTCTTCGATCACAGACCAGTTACCGTAAAATTCAGTGTTATTGATGGTAGTCTGGGAAAATTAGGCTTGTCTAGTCATGTTTTGGGAAGTCCCATGTTCTGTCAAAGTTATGCTGTGTGGGGGAAGTATGTTTCAGGTTGATATCAATAGGATGCCGATCCAGAGATAATCAAACGAACTTGCTTACATTGTGAATTCGTGAAGTCGTTTTGTATGAGTGGTTTTTCATTCTGTTGAGACAGTGCACACTAGCAGAACTAATACTGTCACTGCTTGTATAGATATATAGTAGGAGCTGCTTGTCATTGCAGGTTACATAATAATCACTGTTTTTCACTCTGTGGTGGAGCTCTCTCTGAAACAAGTGGAGCACAGGAGGAAACATCCATCAACATAAGAAACACAATAACAAAGCACTGCAGGAGCTGACCTAGGCCTCTGGAGGCACACAGGCAACCTATCATCATACCATAAAATACTGCTTCTCTCTCTTCTTTCCTTTATTCTGCATGATCACTGGGTGTAGTTGGGCAGATTGCAGAGAGACACACAGAGATGTGGAAGCCCTAAATTGCCATGATTTTCTTAACATGCTACATATTGCACTTGCACTTTTTGCCACACATTTGTTTATTAGGAGTGTTAAACGTTTACATTCAGGTTTACAAGAGCGTGGTGTTGTTTTTTTCGCAACACAATGCTATTTCCTCAGTGTTGTCAGTGATTCCCAAGCCCTTTTATACAGTGGCTTCAGAAAGTGCACTATATGGCTGAAAGTTTTTGGACACTTGATGATCACAGCTACAGGCCCTTACACACTGAGCGCGACGTGATAAAGTGAAGCGAATCGCCGACAAACGGTGCTTTCACATCGAATGTGAAATGATTGATCGCCTTCAGCTAATTCACGCCTGCACAATAGGTGGGGCTGACCGAGAATGCGTTTTACGCCCACACACTAGGTGGCGCAACCCACTATTCAGCTGATCAGCCTATTGTCTTTGACCACCGAGAAAAAGAATCACTTAAATGTTGGTGCGTAGCACCACAAGGCTATTGTTAGGATTTACAGAAAAAGAAAGAAAATGGATTTGAAAATGGATTTAGCTGTGACTTTTATCAAAATGTTCATCCCATTCCAGATTTTGTCCCGCTGTTATGTGCTGTTACGATAACTTCCACTCTTCTGGGAAGGCAATCCACTAGATTTTGGAGCAATACTGTGGGGATTTGTGCACATTCAGCCATAAAAGCATTAGTGAGGTCAGACACTGATGTGAGGTTAGGAGGTCTGGGGTGCAGTTAATGTTCCAGTTCATCCAAAAGGTTGTGGTCAGGGCTTGCTTTATAAACCTCACTTTGTGCTCAGGAGCATTGTCATGCCGGAACAGGTTTGGGCATCTTAGTTGTATTGAAGGGAAATTGTAACCTACAATTCAGAGACAACCTGTACAACTGTGTGCGTCCAACTTTGTGGCAAAAGTTTGGGGAAGAACCACATATGGGTGTGGTGGTCAGGTGCCCACATACTTTTGGCCATATAGTGTGTTCAGTCCCCTTCAGTTTTTCCATAATTTATTGTAGGGCTGCAACAACTAATCCATAATAATCGATAATTAAAATAATCAACAATGAATGTCATTATGGATTAGTCGGGAGGTCACAGAGTGAGCTGCTGCTGTGGGAAAAGTGCATGATCCAGGTTGTCCAAAACATGACTGTTTTATATTAAGTGCTTCAAACAAATTCGTAAGTGTATTAACGTGGCTTGATGTATCAGATGCTGCGACAGATGTGTGTGCTGTTTAATGTGTTCCAGACATGTTTTCTTCAGTGCAGAAATGACCGTTTTACCTTTATATCCTTATCTGTAAATGTTAGAAATTCACACTAGTATTTCCATTTTTCATAAATCCTCGTCCTGACAGTGAGTGAGTCTCAATTAAACTTCACTGAATGAGCGCGAGCCCATGCATGCGCGTCAATCAAACAGCACGTAATAGAAAGTAAGCGCAATAACTCAGACTAAAATATTCATTTTGATCAAATATGTTGTTAGATGCTATATTTAGCGATATTTAGAAACAAAAGTAATTGTTTATGAGAGCAGTAACTGTAATGGGGTTATAACATGTAATTGTATAGAAATGCAAGAAGTGTCGTACATTTACAGAATAAAGTAACATGTTATTGTGTTCAGATGAGTGAATGTGTGTGTTACTGCAGAACATTCAACCTCTTACCAGTTAACACTTAGTTTGTGCTTTTGTTTTTCTTTTTTTTAATCATTTTTGATATAGTGATTTAACGTCTGCTTTAAAGCTTGTGGACAATCAATTGTTTTTTTGTTATCAAAAAATAATGTTAATATTTTAAAAAGTCCTTTGCACAATGTATAACATAGCCCACACATAGATACATTTAATAACTTTTTCATAGCCTTCAATTTGCACAATGTGTGAAGGACAACACTGGGCAGAATGTGAAATAGCATTTTTTTTCGAAAAAATACAGAAAAGAAAAATGGGACTTTTAATCCTACCAACTGATTAATCGAATAAATAATCAACAGATTAATCAATTATCAAAATAATCGTTAGTTGTAGCCCTACTTTATTGTATTGGATTGTATTAAAATGGACTTTTGGTTATTGATCTACACACAATAATCCATTATGACAAAGTGAACACATGTTTTAGAAATATTTGCAAATGTATTAAAAATCAAAAACTGAAATCTCTCATTTCGATACATATTCAGGTCTTTTATTCAGTACTTTGTAAAAGCACCTTTGGCAGCACTTACAGCTTCAAGTCTTCTTCTTTTACAGCTTTGAGTCTTCTTTAAATTTCTACAAGCTTTGCACACCTGGATTTGGGCAGTTTTTCCCATTCTTCCTTTATGGATTATAGTGTGTGGAATAATGGCCAAAAAAATTCCCTAAATTTGATCCATTTTAAATTAAATCTGTAACGCAATAAAGTGTGCAGAATCTGAAGGACGCTGAATATTTTCCCAAGCCACTTGTTTTTCTGTTATTCCATAAATGTTACATTTTCCACTGTTAAAGAACTAATGTTTGTTCTCTGCAAGTTACAGCCATGTAATAGCGCCACCCACAAATTTGTCTTATCAACTTTAACAGGCTAATTAAAGTGCCAAGTGGGTGCCTACCACAGTTCTATTAACATCCATGTAGTGGTTTGTTCAAATGCGTACTAAACCTTTATCAGTCAGTTAGATGGCATCAGCAGATGTTGCCCGCTCTGTTATGCTAAATTGGAGAATTGCTTAAGGGAGAACTGCTTAATGTGCCTCATGCAACCTTGTAATATTTGGCATACTTGGAATATACTTTGAATGGGATGCCAGGCCATCACAGTGTATAGACCACTAAAAACTTTTTATTTCAATTTAAAATAAGTCAATAATAACTCACAATGTTCCACATTCAGATATTTTGGAATTAAATTGGCACAGCCAATATAATATAAGATGTAATTTTCATCTATTATTGAACATTGGGATACATTTTATAAAAAAAAACCTTTTTATCACTATAATAACTGTTATTACCTAATGGGGCATACACTTTAATAGTTTCTGATATTCCTTATTTTTCCTATAGAAACATCCTATTCTAATTTAATTAAAAAGAATATGGTAAATATGTCAAATAAATAAATAAATAAATAAAATTTAAATTGTAGACTTCAATTACAGCCCTTCAGGGTCTCACAAAAATGCTGATGTTGACCGGGAAGAATTTGAGTTTGACACCCCGTCATGTTCATATTGCAATAATGTATTAAAAATTTTAAATGAATGTTTTGTGTCAGTATCGTTTCATGAAGGCTGTATCTTGTTGTGGTTTTAGTGTATCGTCACATGCCTAGTCACAACTTTGACTTCCAACAATGCCATAGCCATCCATAAACAGGAATCAGTCAGAGCATAATTGCACAAATGAACTGCATTCAATACAAAAGAATCCCTTTTTGTAAGTTATAAGTGCCTTCTAGCAACCTACCCTATGATTAGTTGTTGTTGTTAAAATAGCATTACATTCATGAATGAGTTTCTAATAGAACGTTTTAAGCAGCACTATCAGATCTTGACAGGCCATGATTTTGGCCGATACATTTGTTAGCACATTCTTAGCAGCATTATTTTTGTCATAATTGAACAATTACTTTAAAAGTGTAGGCTGGTGAAGGAGAGATGGCTAGTGAATAAACCTGGTGGCCTTTTCCTGTCTGACTGCCTCATTCTCTTGCTCTGACCCAACCTCTCAGTCAGTTGGGAGGAAACCATGAGAAAGCAAGACTGCTGCATTTGTTTAGAGTCAAACGTAGGAATATTTGTCTCTGAGGTGTGGTTTGAGCTAAACAGGAAAATGATGCTGGCCAACAGCAGCATGTGGCACAGAGAACGCCTGCCCCCCCTTTTTTCATGTCCAGCTTTCTCAGGATTAGAATTCAACTCTAGGAAATGTGCACACCCTTGCCTCTTCAAGGCATTGATCTTTGATGATCTGCAGTACAGTGGCTAACCTTATGTTGGTTAGTTTTTCCATGTGTTTTGCTATACCATCCTTCTAGAGATATTTTTAGCTTGCTGTGAATTGTGACGTGTGCTAGACTTTGTTTGTTGCTGTATTCACTCCGTGTCCTCTTCCTCACAGCTTATGTCTATTACTAGATCTGTCGACAACAATGCTCTTGACATTGCACTCCAAACAACAGTCTAAGCTAATGGAGTAAACAAGCATTTTCTGGCTACAGCTGGGCTTTGTTAAAAAGCATAAAGGCTAATTTCCTTTGCCCGGACATGTTGTTTCTTTTTCCATGCTTGTAACTTGCCTAACTTCTCTTAAATTATTTAGATCCTAACAGGAAAGTGTGGTGCCCACACACATTCTCAGAATTAGTTTTTTATGGTACTTCTCCCATGGAGTACCATATAAATGAGACATCTGCATGCAAGGTACTATATCTGGATCTGTTTCCTTTGGACTGTGAGATTAATGAGGCTGTTACTCAGATTAAGACATGAGGGGCAGTTTTGTCCTCACGGTTTTCCCTAGCTGACCAGCTCCAGTTACCTCTCATTTAAGCATTAGCACAACAAAGTAAACAGCAGAGCAGACCAGAGTGACCCGCCCATTTAAGAGCTCTAAGCACATAACAATTGACCTTGTTACCCCTGCCATAGGCCTCCTTTCCCTTCCTGCCACCTCATAACCTTACTCTTCCAGGAAGAAATTATTAGTTTCTGGGGAAACAGCAGACAAAGGTTTTTGTCCTGCAGAATCTGGCTCAGAACACTCATACCAGGCAGAACTGTACATAGCCAATGCAGAGAGCACGTCCCTGGAAGTCCACAAGGCATAATTAAAACAGACAAATTCTGGGATTTAAATCTGAGAATTATGTTTTAAATGATATTGTGATAACCAAATTGTATATAGAATTTATTAAAACAGTGTCTAGCTTTATCTTCACAATAGAGAGAAGTACCCATCTATATCTCTCATGTGTTCTATCTGTGTGTTTTTTTCTCTTTCAGTGATGGTAATAGTTTTGCTGCATTATGCTCATGTGATTGAAAGGCGCCAGAACTGCGTGTTAAACACGGCAAGTCTCTCCACCGGCTGGATCTGCTCTGCAGGACTCATCATGGTGGGCAACTTCCAGGTGAGAGCAGTGGGGTGTGTATAAGTACATCCTTTTACAGTGCAGGAGATCTATAAATTGTACCATCAGTGAATAAATTTAGTTTTCTGGAAATAGCAAAAAGAGTATCTTTTAGAGCCAAGACTTCAAAAGACCTTATTTAGTACTGTGTTTCTTTTGTAATGAGAAATATCATGCCATAAATGGTAGCAACACTTCTGCCTTGTTTATAGATGTAAGGGTTATGCTTATAACTAGATTCATACAAAGGGCATTCATTTAGAATAAAACAGAACTATGTAATGCAGTTTAAACCGTGTTTATATTAGACTAAGAAAAGTAGGGCTGTAGTTCCTGAATGAATCATGTACAAACACTGGAGTCAGACATGTTATGTTTAAGAAAACCCAACTGTAAGTTAAAAATGCTACTAGCAGATTAGAGATGGATAAACTAATCGATAAAATTGATAATAATCCATTATGAAAATCGATGTCAATGAATCTCGTTATTGATTAGTTGGTCTGCGCACGGCACAGGGCATGTTTACTCATTGCGTTACTTCTGTTCCGAAAACACGGATCGGGGAGTAAATACTAAAGTTGTGTCCCAAATGATGTACTATACACTTACACTATGCACTGTGTACTCTACTGTCTAGTGTATGTATTTTAGAACTGTAATATCATCTCAAATGAAATACTAGTGTTTTTTTTTACAAACCGGAAGTATAAGCCTCTTCCTAGTCAATAGCACATGACGTCAAACGCACATAATGCGACGCCTCTAGCTTTAGCAGAATACCCAGAGTCAACAACAATGGATTTCTTCAGTTACTATTTATGTTAGTGTTACCTTTTATGCTCAGCATGACCTCAGTCACCATCAGACGGAGGTGTAATCATTAAGTGACAGTGGAAAAAAGTGTGTGAGCTGTAAGTCCTGTAAGGCATTGGAGCATTTTGTATTAAATGCCATGGAGGAGACTGTAACCTGCAAACTTTACAAAGTGGAGCTTGTGTAGCACGGAAGCATGACAGTGATGCACGAGGACAAACTTACTCTTATATCCAAAATGCTCCACTGTGTACAAGGGGTTGGGGAAACTGGTGCGAGTTGCTGAAAAGGTTTAGTTTAATTCAAGTTTATTGTCATTATCTACTGTATTTGCGTGCGTGCAGTGTAAATTCTGTCGTTAATTATAACGGGAGTGATCTATTTGTAACGAGGCCACGTAACTCTTTACTCGCAATGTAGATGCGTTGATAAACAGTGTAGCGCAAGTAAGATCTGTAATGCCTAATTAAAACGGTATGATCAAAGTAAACATAAGTAAAACAATATGTCTAAAGGCAGTGAGCAACAGAAACCATAAAGTGCAGTGAAAGTGAGATTTTACTGTTAATTTAGGACTGTAGTTTAATTATCAGTGCTTTTCTTTTTTTTTAAAAAAAAAAACTTGTTTCTTTGAGTCTTAGCAGGTCACAATCATCCCTTCATACATCGAGTTACACAGCTGTTCCCTGTTGGTGAACATTGTTAATCTGTCAGTTTTTATAGTATTAGACAACTACAGAACCTCAAAGATTAGGATGTATCCCGTCTCTGTTCTCTGATCCTCTGCTAAAATCTATATATGCAGTTAGGTCCATAAATATCTGGACACTGACAAATTTATTGTTATATAAAATTTATGTTTTTTAACTGTACAACAGTATATTGAAATTTAATTAAATAGATCTTAAAGTCTTTCAACTTTAATTTGTGGGTATTTACATCCAAATCAGGTGAATGGTGTAGAAATTACAGCACTTTTTACATATGGTTCCAAACAAAAGTCTAAAAGAACTTCATATGTATACACCAATCAGCCGTAACATTAAAACCATGGAGAGGGGAAATGAATAGCATTGATTATCTTGTTACAGTGGCACCTGTCAAGGGGTGGGATATATTAGGCAGCTAGTAAAGAGTCGGTTCTCGAAGTTGATGTGTTGGAAGTAGGAAACATAAGCAAGTGTAAGGATCTGAGCTACTTTGACCATATTGTGATGGCTAGACGACTCGGTCAGAACATCTCCAAAAGAGCAGGTCTTGTGTGGTGTTCCCGGTATGCAGTGATTAGTACCTGTCAAAAGTGGTCCAAGGAAGGACAAACGTGAACCAGCAATGGGGTCCTGGACGCCCATGGCTCATCGGTGTGTGTGCGGAGTGAAGGATAGCTCATTTGGTTCGATCCCACAGAAGAGCTACTATAACACAAATTGTTGAAAAATTTAATGCTGGCTATGAGAGAAATGTGATAAAAAAGAACAAACAGTGCGTTGCAGCTTGCTACGTATGGGGCTGTGTAGTCGTAGACAGGTCAAAGAGCTCATGCTGACCCCTGTCCACTGCAGAAAGCACCTACAATTCACATGTGAACATCAGAACTGGACCATGGAGCAATGGTAGAAGGTGGCCTGGACTGATGAATCACATTTTCTTTAAAAATCATGTGGACGGTTGGGTGCGTGTGTGTCACTCACCTGGGGAAGAGATGGCACCAGGATGCACTATGGGACGAAGCAAGCTGGCGGAGGAAGTGTGATGCTCTGGGCAAAATGTTCTGCTGGAAAACCTTGGTTGCTGTCATTCATATGGATGTTACTTTGACACCATGATTACTGTCATAGGCTTAGCTTAGTTTTAGCTTGTGTGTACACATGCATGTGTGTCCAAGAAAGTGTTTGGTGCTTAATATTGAATTGACTGTCTTATGCTATATCCCCTGTAGCTATTGTACTTTTGTTCAGCTAAGATGGGGCTGTACTCTCTCTTACTGTTTTTCTGTTTTGTTTTTTTTGTTCTCCAGGGCTGTTGCATCAAAGTTCACCGATTTGTAATAGGCTCTGTAATCCTCTTTGGAGCCATAGAAAATCACTGAGCAAAGGGCACTGTTTTACTCTGTGGAATTTACATCTTTTACCATTATTTATGAATCAGTGTTGACTCTTTTGCTAGCTCAGAGTTTTAGGCAGCTGTAATGTTTGGACACTTGGCTGAGTGCCCAACTTGCAAGCAATGCGGGGGGGGGGTTGGCCAATAGGGCACCAGACAGACATTTTTATGAGCCGGTTACCATAGAGACAGAGGGGGAGAACAAGTTCTCTCTCTCATAGCATAACCGTCCACCTCTTAAATATACAGGTTCATCAACTGGATGTCTGAGAGTGTATACATATTGAAACATCCAATCTTCATCTCTTCCTTATATAAGTATGAAAAGCAAGAGTATGAGTGCATTTCTGTCTGTGTAGGATGGCCATTCCATCTCGAGTGGTCTAATAATTGCAAATTTGGTTTCTTGACCGTTTTTAATTTTTCTAATTTTTTTGGAGTGATTACATTTATGTATTGGCATTGCAAAACCACCATTTTTTTTACTTGGTTTAATTACAGCAGCCATCTTTGTGCCATTACACACAACAAATTTTGGTTATACATTTGTTTGCAGAAACTTCAGTATCTTGGCTCAGGATGGGCCTAGCTCATTGGAACAAAAGTTCTAGATCTCTAGAGCACTTTACAAGGTACATGTGCATATACAAATATTTTGCACATTTGTGTTGCTTAGACTTAGAACTAAAGTCCAAATGTGATGCTTAAGATTGTTCACAGTTCCACAGTTACAGTCAATTTATAATGGGAAGGGTTCGAGTCTCTTAGGGGTACCTAAGTAAGTATAGTGTGCGTGCAGAACATTTCAGGTTTGAGGCTTTTTTTAAAAAAATTGGGGCGAGAATGTGCAACTACAGCTCAGAAGTCACTTACTACTTTTATCACAGGAGAAACAACAGCACAGCTCTGGTTTTTTTTGTTTTTTTGTGAAACACCCAACTGAACACTGCTTCCATATTTGCATAAAATCTATTCATTCATACCAACTGTACACCTGTACCAACATGATAGATCAGGCTGGTTCTTCAAATCTGGCTTTCGAGGTCCACTGTCCTGCAGAGTCCTCCAATCTCAAACTCACAATTTTTACAACAGAATGGTGCTATGGATTTCATTTCCATTTCTGTGAAAATGTCAGGTTCGTCTCTGGTCCCCCACCAAAGATATTCAACCGGAAAGTGAGGGGAATTTTAATAAGTGGCACTTTATCACCTCCATAAAAAACTGTGGGCAGTCTTGAGCATTACATTATGTTCTAAGTCTAAGGAACATGAATGTACAAAATGTTTATATGTGTTCATGTACCTTGCAATATGCTCTAGAGATCAGTTTTTGTTCCAAGGAGCTAGGCCCATCTTGAGCCGATATATATAGAGGTTTACGTAAACAGCTGTAAAACCAAAATTTGTTGTGTGCCATGACACAAAGATGGGCGTCGTAGTTAAACCAAGTAAAATAAAATTAAAAATAAAAAAACTGGTGATTTTGCATTGCCAATACATAGAGGTAATCCCTCAAAAAAGTCTAGCAACCTGCACTGGACCACTTGAGATGGAATGACCCAGGAAAAGACACTGGCACATACAGTTCATCAGTCAGTCTTTCATTTGTCTTGTTGCGTTTTTTTTAAATTATATTATCTCAGTGTTAATTTGGTCTTATTTCAATGTCTGGAAATTTTGCAGTTGTATTACTTTAAGCGTTTTAAAGATTGAATGTCATTTTGGCAATGACTACTGCAGTCTTGTGTCTCCTGGACATTAAAATCACTTGTCTATATTGATGTCTCTATGTGTGGAAAGCAGCACTGAGTGCCAAGCACAAGAGTTCCATGTTTGGTCGGAATACATAAAGTCTGCAAACCATTAAGTCTGAATGAGCTGATTCCTTCCTTGGTGCGTGTGTGCGTGTGTGCGTGTGTATGTGTGTGTACGTGTGTGCGCGCGCGCGTGTGTGTGTGTGTGTGTGTGTGTGTGTGTGTGTGTGTGTGTGTGTGTGTGTGTGCGCGCATGCGCATGTTTGTGTGGGAACTCTTCCACACAGAGCCTTTTAGGAGGGCTATGTGTACACAACCAGTCTCTTCATACTCGTCTGTTCACATGGCTGCTACTTGCCATATCGTGCTCCAGTGCAACTATTAACACAGACTGAAATGTGAGTAGAGATTCCTGCTGCCACCCCCCTAGCCACTTCATGGAGGGAAAGGTGAATCCAGTGCCTTTTTTGGCTCTCATAAGGTTTTTGAGTTGACTTCTAAAATCTTTCAATAAGACCTATATAGCCCTTGTCAGGATTTAGGTCGAAGGATTGATGTATTGTGTCCTGATAACTTAGTGAATATGTTTAACTTCGCTGTGTTGTGAAACCACAGACAGACATCTGATGGCAGAAAAGAAACAAAACTATGAGATTTCTTTTTAGTGTCCTTTGTTACGAAACAGGGGAATTTGCTGTCTGCTTGAATGACTCATGGGTGCTGTGTGTGTATGTGTTGAGTTTGGAATGAGGAACATCAAACAGACACGCGAGCCAGAGCGGGAAAATGAATTCTGGACACCACATCTGCACCTCATCAGCCAGCCCGCCTGCACTTCTCGAGCATTCCACTGAGATGCTCACCATGCAGGATGTCAATATGGCCAACTCACTGTCTTCTGCCACTCAACACGTGTGACACATTATTTCTTCAGGGAAGTTTATATAATAGATCCTTTTGTCTGTAATTTTGTGTAACCAAAAATTTAGAAATAGACATTTCTCAATCATCCATGGAAAAGGAAAAAGGAACTGGGAAGAGAAGAGCTGTGTAGGTACAGGTGTGCAAGGTGTGAGGAGCTGCAGACTCTTAACAAACCTGCCTGTGCATGTTAGGAAGGCAGTGCCACGTGGAACATTCTCTCCCCTAATTAGTGACATTTGTAGCCTTTCAGAACATACAGTAGATTTTTCCTTCTTTTTCCTTTTCATTCCTAACATGGAAAGAAACAGATATAGATATCAAAGCATACTTTCCTGACAGGATTTCAGTGTAAATTAATGGTATTTTATGTTCACTTTCCCCAGATATTAAAGCATCCACCTTAGATAAATCTAACTTGGCATGGCATTTCAGTCATGACAATTCAGGGATGGAACCGTCTAGATGTTATTTAGCAATGTACAATGCAATAGCAGCCGTTTTAACAGTTGGACAGTAAGGTGGCTTACTGATGAGTCACTTCCTTTCTTGTTGAAATTAAACTGTTGTTACACTAGCAGCCAGTGAGCAGAGGAATGGCTCACTGGCTGCCGGTGTATCAGTTCTGATCAGTACAACCTTTCTGGGAGGTACTGGTGCATATTTAGGTCTTTGCACGTCTTCTATTTTGTGGCTGGGACCCACTGACCATGGAGACACTTAAGCCTTGCACACCCAACTGCAGAATTGCCACTTAATAATGTGTAAATAAACGTTGAGGACATGCATGCTCCTTGTGGGATTTAGCGAAATTTACAGTTATGAGGCAGAGAGAATTTGAGCACCTATAGGAGTAGTCTATCATGAGCGAAATTATGTGGCCAAGAGGTTAAATGAATAGGTGAACTTTGCTGCTCTCTGCTGGTGAGGTTAACAAGCAGTTTGTGAATTTACAACTCATAACTAATCCTAAATAAGCGAGCAGAGATTACTAATTTAACTAAATTAATCCCATTTTTCTGTGCCTCAAAGGCATTACCTTCCCATGCTGGGTATTTCCACACTTAAATATCGTTTACAGTAACAACACATGTTCTATAGGGGAACGTTTACAGTCAGCATCATTCAGACCTCTTTGAAATGTACTGACTGAGTTTGTTTTCCTCCGGCTTCAGAGCTCCATACCACAGCTCTGAGTACTGAGCGCTGAAAATAACTGCCAGAGAACTCCATGCACACTGTAATTACCTCTTGCACTTTTAACATACTTTTGGGGAAACTGTTTGCACCTCACTTGAACTGAACTATATCTAAAGCTTATTTCTAACAGCTGGTTCAACCGTCTGCCTCAGAACCACAATAATATTAACCACAGAACCAAAATAATCCCTGAATGCTAACCTAGAGGAAGTGTTCAACCCCTCAGCGTGTTTGATGCTGTCATGACACACACACTTGGGTGGGAAATACTAATAAGGTTCTACTTTTCGTGTGTGTTGTGTGAGTGGGGGTGGCCATATTGTGATGAATGGATGTAGCTTATATAAAGAACTGTACAGCACTGTTGAGCAGGAGCATCAATTCAAGTAGTTTAAAGTTTCACCATTTCCTAGTAGTGAGATAGAGGGCATCCCCACATTTTAGATTAAGTAGCTTTGTAAGTAGGTAAGCTGTTCTCTCAATGGTACACCATTTTTATTTTCTTAATGTATGTTACACATTTTCAATCAGTTAAGCGTTTTTTGTTGGTTGGAAGCATGACTACATGTTGCTAGAAAGGCCACATTCTTGAACCCTGACAGCAGGAAAAAAGAAAAGAAAACCTGGACTTGAAATGATATTTTGTGGATTGTGTGAGATGAATGCAAATGTATGAGAGACTTTATTTGACTTTAATAGTATGCAGTGTGTTTATCTGTGTTTTAAAAAATATAGCATTATGTTTCTCATCAACGCACTTGTACAAATACACACACAAGTGTTATGGTGTTATGGTAAAGCTGTGGGTTGATTTGTAATTATTTTTTGGAGTAATTTGACCATTTGACACTTTTCTCTTTTACTGAGCTGACTCCAGTGACAATCACTTCATCAGATTTGCAGAGTTTTTTTTTGTGATTGTTGCAGCCAAAATGTGTGATTTTGCTGTGCCCCCCCCCCCTTTCAAAATTTGCGATGCAGTCTGCGGAGTTTTTTGTGCTTTTTTGCTTAGAACTACAACCCCCAGTTCCGAAAAAGTTGGGACACTGTGTAAAATGTGAATAAAAACAGAATGCAGTGATTTGCAAATCTCATAAACCCATATATTATTCACAATAGAACATAGAAAACATATCAAATGTTTAAACTGAGGAAATGTACCATTTAAAGAAAAAAATAAGGTAGTTTTGAATTTGATGGTCGCAACACGTCTCAAAAAAGTTGGGACGAGGCAGCAAAAGGCTGGAAAAGTAAGTGTTACAAAGTAATGTAGATAAGGGACTCTTACAATGTATCTTGTAGCAAAGCAGGTTAAATTTATCTAAATTTCTATGAATTCTGTAGTTTAACTAAGCTGTTTAAAGTTGTTTGTTCAGTACTGCTAAATACAGACATGACTGACAGGTAAGTGACTGAAGTACAATTCCTAGTGTACATGCACTCAGCTTTGGATGTACTTATAACTCTAGATATTGTATTTGTCAACATTGGTTGGGTATCTGATTTGTACATGGACCAGGCTTTTAGAACAAAAGTACTTGTTTGCAACTGAAGCAATTAGTGGGTTTTTTGTTTTATTTTGTTTTGTTAGCCTGTGAAGTCTATGGTGTGGCTACAAATAAAAGGACAGAGTGAGAAGCATTATACGAGTGCTGTCAAAGTACTGTGATGCCTTACTGGAGAATCTGACATTGGCTCAGTCTGTTTAGTTCTGAGTTTTATGTTTTTACGTATACTGTATGCACAGATAGGAACTGTAACATTGCTGTAGGCTAATGGCCATCACATGTATGTGTCTCTATTTTTTTGTGCTGTAACTTTATTGTGATTTGGCTCATTATTTGGATTTTTATTTTCAAAGTAAAATTATGAAATGTATTATCTTGTGTGTTCCAGGTAGATAATGCAAAGGTGTTGCACTACGTTGGGGCCGGTGTGGCCTTTCCCACCAGCGTGCTGTTTGTGAGTGTGCAGTCTGCACTCACTTATAAACTGGCCAAGACTCAGGGTGAGTACATTATGGGTCATTTGCGTCTCATCATGACCCTGCTGGCCTTCATAGCCTTGGTGCTCAGTATCCTTCTCTGTGACAGAAATGTCTGTATAACTATAAAACTAACATAGTACACTATATGGCCAAAGTTTTGTGGACACCTGACTATCATACTCACATTGAAATTACAAAGTTGCTATAACAGCCTCCACTCTTCTGGGAAGGCTTTTCACTAGATTTTGAAATGTGACTGTGGGGATTTGTGCTCATTCAGCCACAAGAGCATTAGTGAGTTCAGGCACTGATGTTGGGTGAGGAGGCCTGGGGCACAGTTGCCGTTCCAATTCATCCCAAAAGTGTTCAGTGGGCTTGTGGTCATGACTCAGCGGTACTGTCATATTGGAAGAGGTTTGGCCCCTTGATTACAGTGAAGGGAAATTGTAATGCTACGGCATACAAAGACATCCTATATAATTGTGTGCTTTCAAATTTGTGGAAGCAGTGTGGGGAAGTCCTGCATATGGGTGTGATTGTCAGGTGTCCACAAACTTGTACACCTGCTCATTTATCCAGTTATCCAGTCAGCTATTCATGTAGCAGCAGCACGATACATAAAAATCAGTTAATGTCACACCAGACATCAGAATAGGGAAAAAATGTGATCTCTTACACATTTGTGACTTTAACCGTGGCATGTTTATTAGTGCCAGATGGGCTGGTTTGAGTATTTCAGAAACTGCTGATCTCCTGGGATTTTTAACACACAGTAGTCTCTTGAGTTTACACAGAATTGTGCAAAAAACGAAACACATCCTGTGTGCGGAGAGTCTGCAGGCTGAAGCACCTGGTCGATAAGAGAGATCAGAGGAGAATGACCAGACTGATCTGAGCTGCCAGGAAGTCTATAGTAACTCAAATATTCAGTCTTTACAACCATGGTGAGCAGAAAAGCATCAGCATGCACAAAACATCAAGCCTTGAGAAGGATGGGCTACAACAACCGAAGGCCACATTAGCTTCCACACCTGTCAGCCAAGGAACAGGAATCTGAGGCTCTCATGGGCACAGACTCACCAAAACTGGACAGTTGAAGCCTGCATAAAGACCAGGTGATTTTTCTTCTTCTTCTAATCTTCTAATCTAACTGACCACAGATTAATTTTCTTGGCTGACAGGAGTGAAACCCAATGTGGTCTTCTGCTGTTGTAGCCTATCCACCTCAAGGTTTCATGTTTCATGCATGCTGACATGAGTTTCTGCTCACAGCGGATGTAAAGAGTGATTATTTGAGTTACTATATCCTTCCTGGCAGCTCGAACAAATCTGACCATTTTCCTCAGACCTCTCTTATCAACAAGATGTCAAACTTTTTCTTTGTTCTGATGTTTGATGTGAACATTAACTGAAGTTCTTGGCCTGTGTTTGTATGATTTTTGCATTGCAGTGCTGCCACATGATTGGTTGATTAGATAACTTGCATGAATGTGCAGGTGTTGCTAATAACGTGGACAGTCAGTGTATAAGTATTGGTAAAGAGATTCTAATAATGACACATTATTATTATGCATTATTTAAGGTGTGTGTGATTGCTTGCCATTGTGAGAATTCCTTAACTCAGTTGATCCCAAGGTGGAGTTTTTTTCGTCCAGGAGAGTTTTGTCCTGCAGCACGCCTCAGCCATCTTTGAGTGGGTCTTCTGTGTCATCATCATGCTGTTTTATGGCACATTTGCCTTTGAGTTTGCCAATATCTCCAGCAACACCATGATGGTCTTGGCCAGAGGAGGAGCTTTAAGTAGCAACAGCCAAGATCACAAAATGGAGTCTCTCAGTGGAACTAGTCAGCACCAGCCTGAGAACATGTCCATGCTTTAACCTCATGGAGGGAGAGTTAGCACAGGCCTGCCCATGCTACTCTCTCTCTTTTCCTGTTTCTTTACACATACATGTACAGTAGGGTGCAGAAGAAAACACTAGTTCAGCTGAGGAGATCTGGCCTACTTCTGTTGTTAATCTGAGCTAACCTTTGCCAAAGGACTTTGCACACATTTTTGCACAATGTTGAGACCAAATAATTGTCCATCTTCAGTGTGACTCTCTGTAAACAAAGTGTCTGTGATGCTTAAAGAAGCAGTGTTATATGGACTATATGGACTGCTGTGGTATGTGTTGTTGGCTTTGTGAATGTTCATGGCATTGGAATTGTAAAGATACAGTCTGTTCTAATGTAACAGAGATAGCAGTCAGTAACACATTCCTGCCAGCTCAGCTGAGCACTGAGACAATTCTGTGCCAATTCTAGCTGTTTCATGACAAAACCAGAAATGTTTAACTATAGAGTTTATTTTTGCCTTTTATATTCAACCAAATTGCCTATATCTATGCCTTTAGGTTATGTTTGATATACTCAAACAGAGGTGCTTTTTGCTTTTTGCTTATTGCATATTCTGTTCAGGCTGACTCTCGTTACCGTTGTGCCTTATGAAACGGGGCCAAGCAAAGCTGTCTAATGGACACCACTAATAATCTCTAATTCTGTGTTGTTTATCATACTATCATACACAGTCCAAGGTTTCAAAAGTGTACTTTGTTTTGTACTATAAATGTTGTCAAAGGAATGCCAATAAGGCCAGCAAGAGTTAACTTTATAGTAATGCAGAGCATTCCCATATTTGCTGTATATTTGACTTGTTGGTTTGTAAATGTGATTATATTCTTGCTCATCTCTGTGCCTGAGGCCAGTATATTGAGAGGTGTGGACTGATTGGTATTTGATCTGATTGAAGGCCTGTTTACATTTTCCTGCCAGTTTGGTTCTGAACAATTTCCAGTTTAAGAGGAACACTACAGATTCCACTTACCAGATACACCAGATCCTTTTTCGTATACATTACTTTAATCGTTAAAGATTTGTGCTTCATCAGTCTGCCATATTTTTGTTTGATTTCCACACTTTATGTTTGGTTAATTGTGGCTTTAATTGTCAGCTTATTTGGACTTAATCTTGTGTCTATGATCATCTGTGCATACAGGTGTCAGAAAAATGTCATCTGTTGTGATAGTGTGACTTGCAGCAGGACTGCAAGTCTGTTACACAAAAAGTCATTTTTTCGATAGAAATACTCTATTACACACTGTTCCTTTTTATGTTGGATGTTGATTTAAGTGCGCATAAACACAAATCCTGTTACCCATTCTCTAGTTACATTCATAGAATATGTATACTTTGCTCCTTATGTCTTTATCAACTAAAGGCAAGTCTAAATTTTAAATCAATGTTTCCTGTTGTGCTTGTTTTTAGTTTAGTCAAATCCTCAGGAAAATCTGTTACACCCACTTGGAGTCTGTACTTTTAATAAAGTTCAATTGATTAAGTATTAATTAATGAGTGAACGTTTTACAGTAAAACTGGCATACACTTGAAGCATATTTGTCATGTTACAAGTGGACTGTAAGTATTACATCTGATTTGCAAAGATATTTACACGTTTATGGTCTGTATGTGCCATGTAACTATTTCCCTGTTCATGGCTTTAAACGTGCAGGACTGCTAACATATTATTGCTTAGCATTACTCTGTCCAATACAGGGAGAAAATCAGGAGGATCCTTTACCTTGCTTTGCCAATAATGACTTTCTGAGGACATGGCTGTCTGTTGCTTAACTTGATCCACTCACTTTCTGAGTTATTGCTTCAACCCAGTCACAGAACTTTTTTTGCTGAGCAAAGAGTGATAACACATTCAAAATCCAATAACACAGACAGCAAGTACAAATATACAACCTCAGTACACATGTGCAAACACACATGGCAGAAAACATATATTGGGTAAAATAACTGATATGCTGGCTGTCAAAGGGCACCTTCTTGTGCCTTTTTATTACACCAAAGACTGAAAGGGTTTTGGGATAAATCGAAGACATGTTTTATTGTACTGTATATTTGCCTTAAGCTGAGAAAAAATAAAGCAAATATAAATAAAGCTGCTGACCAAGGCTTCTGTGTTGTCTACAATACTAAATGGGACGACTTCTTGGGTTGTATCATCTATCTTAAAGCCGTGATGTAGATGGTATATGTAATTTCATGTAGTAGCATTTTGGTATGGCTGTAAAATAGGTCTGGCTCTGTGTATTGTGTAGAATTTAGTGCATTTGTGGCTTGACCACATTTAATGCTGTAAATATACAGTACAGTGGGCTCCAAAAGTCTGAGCGCACACTGAAAATCTGTTTTGGGGGGGTTTCCCCATTTAAAACTGGATATTAAAGTTTTAGAATTTTGGAAATATTCTGCACTATGGCTAGGTCACTATTTAAATGTAGGCAAATTTGTGATATTGACCATGTTAACACCTTTGCACAAAATTTCAGATTATTTGAGCCCCATCACTTGCATTGAAGCATGTGTTCAGACGACACGCCGATGAATTTGATCGATCGTGGATCATCAGGTTTTACACAAACTTGTGGAGTCCATGCTAGCTCAATTGCATGCAGTCAGTAAAGTGAAGGAAGGACATACCAATACTGAGAAAATCTGAAATTCATGTAAATATTCTAGTATAAAGATGTAATTTGAATATTATTTGTAATGAAAAGAATGCAAAATAGAAGCATTTTCACTAGCAGTCTCAGACTTTTGGACTCCAGTGTATATTTGGTGCACTTGTGCCTAAATTTAGGTATTTCTGCATGAGAAATCCACCAGATATACATTTTTGTATGGAATAGCTGTGATGCAATAACCTGTGCATAATAGAGGTTCTGGTTAAATGACTGTTCCACTTTTTTAATAATAATTTTTCACAATTATTTACACAGATCAAATCACGTATGACAAAGACAGGTCACAATTGAACAGAACTGGTCTGATAAGAACAGGCAGGACTTGTAGTGCTGGCTATAAAAAGCAGTATCTTGGACATATAGAAAGGAGGATTAGTACACCTCAGTCATACAGCATGATTTGGAGTTTAGCTGATTACACAGACACACTAATACACTAGCTGTTGTTGCATAATGTTCTTACTTTATACCACAGTGAATCTGTAAACAGGCAGACACTGATATATTTTTTGTGCCATACTCTGGTATTTAAAAAAAACAACAAACATTTAAAACTTATTTTATCATATGAAATAAGGCACAAAGTTAATTTCTTAAGCCATATGATGCCTGTAATGTTTTGACATTGATAACAGTCTCACACCAAACTTATTTTACTTTAAATATTATAATGGTCCACCAATTCATACCCATGCTTCACTACAAACCAACAAAAAAGTAAAAAGTATCAGGTTTTAAAATGGAGCTGCACAACTTGGACAGAATACCATATTGAAATTGCATACAGTATGTATTGCAACTGAAGTATAGTACAAACACCCAGTATAGTAAGAAAAGAAAAACGGTATAGTTGCACCCTTTGTTGTGACCTGCATTATAGTGAGCAGCATTATTTGATTGATAATTTTTTTGCATTGCAGGTCCTATTAATGCATAAGACAATAATGATTTTCAGTCAATAAACTATGAATTTCTCCATGAAAAGCAGCAGATTTTTTTTGTGGAGATGATAAGGACAAGACAACTGCACTTCAACTAGATAGTCATATACAGTGCTATGAAAAAGTATTCTGATTTCATCTGTTTTTGTGTATATCTCATTAAATAGTTTAAATAGTACAATACAGGTTTTATTTATGAATTAATTTTTTATTGAAGCAAAAAAAAAAAAAATCCAAATGCTTCCAATAACTGGAAATCAATGTTTCAGTTACTTCTAGGACTAGGACTTACTCCTATGCTTTGGATCATTGTGTCACTGCATAAACCAGTTGCGCTTGAGTTTCAATTTACGGATGGAAGACCGGAGATTCTCCTTTAGGATTTTCTGGTAGAGAGCAGAATCCATGTTTCCATCAATTATTGCAAGTTGCCCAGTCCCTGAAGCAGAAAAGCATCCCCACACCATCACACACATCCACCACCATGCTTGACTGTAGGTATGATGTTCTTTTTGTGGAATTCTGTGTTTGGTTTATGCCAGATGTAACGGAACCCCTGTTTTCCAAACAGCTCCACAGAATATTCTCCCAAAAGGACATCAAGGTGTGTTTTTGCAAAATTCAGTCAAGCCTTAATGTTCTTCTGGGTTAGCAGTGGTTTTCATCTTGCCACTCTTCCATGGATGCCATTTTTGCCCAGTGTCTTTCTGATAGTGCAGTCATGAACAGTGAACTTTATTGATGCAAGAGAGGCCTGTAGTTCCTTTGATGTTGTCCTTGGCTCTTTTGTGACTTGCTGGATGAGTCATTGTTGTGCTCTTGGAGGAATTTTGGAAGGTCGACCACTTCTGGGAAGGTTCACTACTGTGCAGTTTTATTTAGAGATAATGGCTCTCACTGTGGTCCTTTGGCGTCCTAGAGCCTTTGAAATAGCTTTGTAATCCTTTCCAGACTGATGTATTTCAATCACCTTCTTCCTCATCATTTCTGGAATTTCTTCTTTACTTCATGTTGTTGAAAAAGTTCTATTGTGTTATCTAAGTGTTGATTTGATTGAACAGGGTTTGCAGTAATCAGGCCTGGTTGTGTCTAGTCCAGCTGAACCCCATTATGAATGCAGTTTCATAGATTTGGGGAATTAGTAACTACGGCGGCAAGTACATTTTCACTCAGGCAAGCAAATCATTTTTCACAGCACTGTACAATATTATGTATATGATACCATAATGAAAATAGTGGTAATTTGTGTGTTTCCCACAAGGATTCTAAAAAGTATTGACTGTAAGTCTTATCTAGCACTCAGTTTAAGCTGCTGTGGTACTTAAGACTTAACTGATAGGAAACGACTGCACTTACAACTTATATATTGCACTTACAATTAAGATATGAATGGCTCTGAATTAGAGCTGTTACTGCAATCAGTCCCTGAGCAGTATAAATTTCCATGTGGTCGGTTTGTTTCAAAGGCAGCAGTTGTTGTGGAATTTCTTGCCAATGCTTTTTACAACAGTGTTAACTTTGCATGTTAAAATAAGACAAGGTTGAGCAAAAATGCCTCATTTTCTACAGATATGGAAAATCGGAAAATACACTATATGGCAAAAATGTTTGTGGACACCTTACCATCACACCCATATATTGGTCTTGCCCAAACTGTTACCACAATGTTAGAAACACACAATTATATAGGATGTATAGGGGACTAAGGGGCCCAAACCTGTTCCAGCATGACAATGCCCCTGTACAGTGAAATGAAGTCCACGAAGACAAGGTTTGCCAAGAGTGGACTGGAAGATCTCGAGTGGCCTGCAAACGAAAACCCCATTGATGATGATCACCTTGATGATGATTTGGAATGCTGACTGTACCTCAGGCCTCCTCACCCAACATCAGTGCCTGACTTCACTAATGTTCTTGTGTCTAAATGGGCAAATCCCCACAGCCATGCTCCAAAATCTAGTGCAGGGGTCTTCAGTCTTATCCACAAAGGGCCGGTGCGGCTGCCTGCTTTCATTCCAACCAAGTAGGAGCCACACCTGATTCCCCTTGTTTAATCAGTTCACCTTGTTCAACTATCAAGTGTACATCCCATTTGGCTAGTATGAAATTCTGCAGCCACACCAGCCCTTTGCTGATAAGATTGAAGACCATTGATCTAGTAGAAAGCCTTCCCAGAAGAGTGGATGTTATTACAAATGCAAAGGGGGACTAAATCAGGAATGGGATGATCAAAAAGCACAGATGGGTGTGATGGTCAGGTGTCCACAAACTTTTGACAGCTCCTTCTAAAAAAATAAATTAAAAAAAACACAGCATGGGACAATTTTCATACACTGTTGAGCCTCGTTTCAGATGAGTATATTGGCATTCAGATGGTGTGATGAGTAAAAACAACGAGGGACGGGAGAAGGCAGGATTGCTCTCAGTTATTCTGATACAGATCTTCATGGTTGTCTCATGGAAGCGTCTCCTGAGCCTTGCTCAGCTTAAAATACAAGGGTCTTGGGAACCTCCCAGGTAAATCCAGGTCGGCCAAAGTGACCATAGCAGGCAGTTTCCTGGTAAATGGGCCTCTTCAGCTTCAGGTCCCTGTCAACAGAAGTAATTTATTACTGCTTATAGCCTAACATGCTTGGAAGCGACATAAACCTGTTCTCTTTCATGTACGAATTCACAGACAGATGCAACGCTTTAACTGATATGGGAGAGACAGTAATGCCATTCTTCTGATGCAGAAAGCAGGGCTAAATATGTTCTCTTGGAATCTTGGTCATGGATGGCTGTGGCATCACTGGGATTCAAACTCACAACAACATGGTGAATCTTCACTACCTCTGGGGCTTCTAAAAGTTAGTATATTTAGCCCAAAATACACCGATACGTTTAGTTTTTTTAAGCTAAAAATTTATTCTAGCCTCTTGTGCTGTCTGTATATCCTTTATGACAAACTTTGGTAGAAAAAACATTTCATACATTTAAATATAAAAATTTGTTCTGTAAAGGATAGCAATGTTATTTAATCTTATTACATCTATTTCAAGCAAGCTAGTTAACTTATATTATAGTACAATTTTATTATAGGAATAAAAAAAATATGCATCAGGGTGAAATTAGCATGTGTAAGAGGTGTTGGTGATTCTTTTCAAATTTTTTCTAATATATTATAATTATTATGGGATATTAAGTGAATATAGCATGCTTTTAAGTGTCGTGTAAATCATGCTGTAAAGTCTTACTCTTTCATTTGTCTTTTCTGCTACTTATGTTTAACATAAATATTTAGGCCAGAAAGTAACACATAGAAGACAACAGTTTACCTAACGATAACACCCGGCCGAAGGTCAAAGTTTTTGTTGACAATATGAAGCAGTTCTTTCTCTGTCTTCTCAGATGAACCGTAGGTAAAGAGTGAGATAGACAGTGGGTGGTTCACTCCAATAGCATAAGACACCTGGACAAAAAGACAAAAAGTGAATGAATTTGTATATTTTTACATCATTGTTTTATAACTGGTTTATTATTTAATTTTATCCTAAAACAAGACCATAGTTTTATGCACTCTGCCCTCTATTACTGAACTGTGTTGTATTTGTGTTTCAGGGAGAACATTTGCAAAGATAATGTGTTATCTCACCTGTACAAGAACTCTCTTGCAAAGTTTAGCTTTGACCAGAGACTTGGCCACCCAGCGGGCAGCATAAGCTGCAGAACGGTCCACCTTAGTGTAGTCCTTTCCAGAGAAAGCTCCACCACCATGGGCACCCCATCCACCATATGTATCCACAATGATCTTCCTGCCAGTGAGTCCAGCATCTCCCTGAGATTCAACCAAATTAATGGTAAACCTGTTGCCATTAATGATTTAATTCTTGTGTAAATGTAGGCATGAAGAAAAACCCAAGAACATGTCATGAAGAAACTCACCTGAGGTCCTCCAATAACAAAGCGGCCACTGGGCTGTAGATGGTATATGGTCTTGTCATCGAGATACTTAGCTGGCACTACAGCATTGATGACCTTCTCCTTCAAAATCCTCTTCTGCTCCTCCAGTGAGATGAAATCATCATGCTGGACTGAAATGACCACAGTGTGCACACGCACAGGAACCATGGCTCCATTCTCCTGCTTGTAATGTACAGTCACCTGCAGGTATGGAGATCCCCAAGCATATTATAGGAACATTCACGGCATATCTTTCTCATTAAGGGAGTTCTCCGGGTGTACAATCCATTATTGCTAATCTAAATAAGAATCTACAGCGGCAGTAAAATAGCCACTTGAAGGACATGCACAATAAGGTTAAACACTGTGAGCAAGAAAGTTTTAGCTTAGATAGAGGACCCTAGCTTGGGTTGCTGGTAAACTCTAAAGGCAACACCGAAAATGCAGAGTGGACAGCAGCATCCCACCAAATATGAGGCAAATGGCCCTTGAATGTCCCTCTTCTCAGGGTCATTTTCATCACATTAAATAAAAAAATAATGCTTATCATCTTGCTCATTATGAATGACAACTATTGGTTAAGAGATAGATGAGATGACCACACCAGCTGATAGTTCACATGGTCACTGTCAATAGTCAATTGCAGAAAAATCTACCATAAGGCTTTATTCTAACCTGTGTTTTAGAATCCGGACGGAGCCAAGGAATAGTGCCATCACGACGCAGTTCAGCCATTTTGGCATTGAGTTTGTGGGCAAGGACAATGGTTAGAGGCATGCATTCCTCTGTCTCATCTGTGGCATAACCAAACATCAGACCCTGCCAAAGCAGAAGTTATAGAGTGATCATCCATTGTAGTTATAGTTCATTCACTAATTCACGCTGTTATTGTAGTTCTAGTTTTTACCTGGTCTCCAGCTCCAATGTCCTCTTCACGCCGATCAATGTGTACACCCTGTGCAATATCAGGAGACTGCTGCTCAAGAGCCACCAGTACATTGCAGGTCTTATAGTCAAAACCTAAGATCAGATAGAAATTATACACAAACAAAACATAAACACACTTTTCTAAATGACTGAAACTTCATTTGTCAGGATATTCTTACCTTTATCAGAGTTATCATAACCAATGTGTTTGATGGTGTCCCTCACAACTTTCTGGTAGTCCACACTGCCCTTGGATGTGATCTCACCACACAGAAGCACCATACCAGTCTTACAGACAGCCTCTAATATATAAGATAGACAACATAATCAGAGACATATACATATACAAAATATACCATGATTAATAACAGCTAAGAAAAAAATCCATGGAGCTGAATGAAGACCAATGTTAGTGTTTTAAATTAGAGGACTAATCATTAGTGACTATTGTTAGAACTGAGAGAGAATAGTTCTGTGTAACAGGGAGTAGCCAAAAGTTTATTATTTATGTACTCACCACAGGCCACTTTGGCTTCTGGGTCCTGCTTCAAATGTGCATCAAGGACTGCATCACTGATCTGGTCACAAATTTTGTCTACAGAAAGCAAGAACAGAAAAATAAAACCTATTTTTGAACAAAGTTGAATTAGCAGTGAGGATTTTCTTCCAGAGTCTGTATCACTTGCTATGGTTTTGTTCTTGCCACATGAACCCTTTGAATCAATAGAACATAAAATTGAATTTGACAAAGTAACTAAAGGACAGGCATACGTAAAAGAAAAGTAGATTTAATGTGTGCAAACTATTATTAAGACCCTGTAATCAGATATTAAGGGAGATTTAACTGAACATGTTAAAATAGTGAGATTTTAAATTTAATTCAAAGATAATATAAAGTTGGATGTTGTACCCCATTTATATGTCCTAATTCTGTGCTTTATATGCCATTATTTTGGAAAGTTAGATTTCCTGAGTTCTTCACACAAATGGAGTATAGAATGCTTCAGAAATATGTCCCAATAAGAGCAGGAGAATGCTTTCAGCTGCACTCCATCCCATTCTGCACTGAGGCAACAGCTTATGTGTATTACATCAGAAACAATGAGGGCAAACAGTCTCTGAAGCTTCATGAGGCCTGAACATCAATACAAACCAATGGAGTCATGTCTATGCTGCGTGTTTAAGGGTGAACCAGAAAGATTATGCATATGTTCTGCTTTTTCCCTCCACATCAATAGCCCACATCATGCTTCACTGATTTAGTTTCAAAGGTTGTCTAAGAGACCCAGGGGCTTCATGAGAGATTTGCATCACTCACTCTATTGCATATTTGACCTTGCATTTGACATTTAAAATTCTGTGGAGTAAGTGCAATCCAGCCATGGCTTTCGGTCAATTTGGACACATATTAAGGGAGCCAAGAAAGTCTCTTCTACTGATAATAAATCGGAGGTCTGGCTAATTCCCACACAAGACTGCAGAAGTGCTTTCTTAGTAAAATATTAACCTTGTCAGTACCAAGGTCAATTCTTAGAACCATGTGATCAAATAAATACCTGATATCAGATACGTGATTTTTTGCACATTTAGTGCAGATACTCCTCCCAGGGGGCAATAAAAGCACTGACTGCTAAAAGTAGGGTGTTTGTATACCATAGTATTCACTGAATGCAATACCAGCTAAGTACATGATCAAGTGAGACAACTTTTGAAACTAACCACATGCTCAATCCTTTTGCACAAATCTTTTTTTAAGCACTTGTGTCATAAATGGTCAGTATTAGTAGTTACAAGTGTACATTACTACACCATATGCAATCTAATCTGTATCTTGTTTGCATTTTCTTCTGTCATGTGAGGGAGATTAGCAAGCACTGCCTAACCCTCTCAACAAGCACTTGTTGAAGCAAATATACCGCTGAGTCAGCAAGTAGCTGTTGGGCTGTTTGCACGTGTTGGGCTACACAGCTTAGGAAATTACAGTGGGATTTTACAGAACAGTGTAGAAAAAAAAATGTAATAGATAAAGCCTCACCTGGATGCCCTTCTCCCACTGACTCTGACGTAAACATGAAAGAATCATCATCTGTGAAGTCATTCATTGCATCCATGTTTGTAATCTAACTCGATAAACTAGAAAGGAATATCTAAAAGGGGCTTTTAAAAGGTTTCCAAGTGCAGCTGAAAAGTATTCTTTATATCCTTCAGATTTTAGGATCTCAGATCCTACAGTTAGGTCACTGAATATCAATAGGTCTCTAAGCAAGCATGCTCCTATTTATGGCCACACACACACACACACACACACACACACACACATACATACATATGCCTTATGTAAATCGGTGAGGTTGAATGTTTCAGGGGGAGTTGTGGAGGGAGGAGATTCAGAGTTTAAAGGCATTCTGTTAACCCTTTATTGTCTGACTAGAGCGTAGAAAGAAGGGCAGTAGGATATCGGCATATGGTTGGACTCCTTGCCTTGTGATCAGGTTCCTATGAGTATCTCAAAATAGCATTGCTGTGCTCCAGTGTGTTGTACACTGAGTTTAGAAACTGAGTTTAGAATGAGAAAAGGTAATAAAGCTTTTACAAAGCAAATATAACTGCATTGTATTAAATGAGAGGTTTTGATGTTTGCACACACGTTATCTGATAACTTACACAGTAACATTTAGCTATAACGAGATTTTGAGACTTGATAGCATGCAGGCAAGGACTGTGCACTAACAAAAGTGTTTTAGAGTGTTTTAAATAACATGATGAGTGTAGCTCATTTGTGATTTTTATTCACTCTTAAGTATGTGGTATTTCAGTGCCAAATTTTTGCAACATATTTGTCATGCAATGCCAATTCTACTATGTTAAAATATGCCTACCACCCATTCATCCATCCATCTTCTATACCGCTTTATCCTTTTCAGGGTCACGGGGAACCTGGAGCCTATCCCAGGGAGCATCGGGCACAAGGCAGGGTACACCCTGGACAGGGTGCCAATCCATCGCAGGGCACACTCACATACACATTCACACTCCCATTCATACACTACAGACACTTTAGACATGCCAATCAACCTACCATGCATGTCTTGGGACTGGGGGAGGAAACCGGAGTACCCGGAGGAAACCCCCGCAGCACAGGGAGAACATGCAAACTCCGCACACACAAGGAATTGAACCCCCGACCCTGGAGGTGTGAGGCGTACATGCTAACCACTAAGCCACTGTGCGCCCAAGACCAGCACCATTTTCAGTAAAACAGCCATGATGCCAACTTGAGCACCATAGCTGCCCTCACGTTCATCTTTACCTGAAGAGCATGTATACAATGCATATGTCTGTTGGTAAATGAGGCTGAACTGTGTAGGGGTAAATTTTACATTGATTATGTTACAGGTTGCCCAAAATATACAGCCAGGTTTTGGCTATGTGTCAATGGTTCTAAAAGCTTCTAGCACACTCCTTGTTCCTTTAGCAAGATTTATTTTGGTGGTGAACAACTGGTTGAAAAGTGCAGAATATGAAAATCCTGTATGTTATTGGTCAGCCTGCCATGCTAATAAAGCTTTAGCTGCACAAAATGACACCGTGCTGCTATGCTGCTTTGAATAAGACATCACTATTTGATTTAGCTTTAGACTCATATAGTCCACTCAGTAAGTATTGGAACAGCAATTCCAATTCTTTTGTATTTGCTATACACTGAAGACATTTGGGTTTAAGATGAATTTGAGAAGACATGAAAATGGCACCTTTGGTAGCAGGCAACCCAAATTTTAGGTGAGCAAAAGTATAGGAAGAGACAGTCTTAAATAAGTAAATTAATGTAAATAACACTTAATGTTTGGTTGCACATCCCTTGTTTGCAATAAATGCATCAGGCCGGTGACCCACTGACATCACCAAACTGTTGCATTCTTTTTTGTGTTGTTTTGCCAGGCTTGTACCACAGCTTCTTTCAGTTGTTGTTTGTTTCAGAAGGTTTCTCCCTTCAGTCTCCTCTACAGGAGATGAAATGCATGCTCAATTGGGTTAAGGTCTGTTGATTGAAAAGGTCAGTCTAAAACCTTCCACTTTTCTCCCTGATGAAGTCCTTTGTTGAGTTGGCAGTGTGTTTTGGGTCATTGTCCTGCTGCATGATGAAGTTCCTCCCAATCAGATTGGATGAATTTCTCTGCAAACTGACAGACAGAATGTTTCTGTAGACCTCTGATTTCATTCTGCTGCTACCATCATGAGTTACATCATCAATAAAGATTAATGAGCGTGTTCCAGAAGCAGCCATGCAAGCCCAATCCATGACACTCCACCTCCATTGTGCTTGACCGATGAGCTTGTCTGTTTTGGATCATAAGCAGATCCTTTCTTTCTCCACACTTTGGCCTTTCCATCACTTTGGTAGAGTTAATCTTGGTTCCAGAACTTTTGTGGGTCATCTCTGTATTTCTTTGTGAATTCCAATCTGGCCTTTGATGCTTACTGCTAATGAATGGTTTGCATCTTGTGGTATGGCCTCTATATTTCTGCTCTTAAAGTCTTCAATCAGTGGATTGTGCTACTTTCACCCCTGCCCTGTGGAGGTTGTTGATGACTGACTGTTGTTTTTGAGTTTTTCTTCACAGCTCTCGCAATATTTCTGCCATCAACTGCTGTTGCTGTTCAATGTCTGTTTGTTAGTACACTAGTGGTTTCTTTCTTTTTCAGGACATTTAAATTTATTGTATTGGCTATGTCCAATGCAATGTTTTTGATAAATTTTCCCTCAGCTTCAAAATGGCTTGCTTTTCTTCCATAGACAGTTCTCTTGTTCTCTCAGTTGACTTATCCTTTTTTAACAACAAATCCAGTCTTCGCAGGTGAAACCCAGGGCGAAAACAAAGAGTAGACATTCAGAGCTATTAATTGCTTAAAGAATCAATTTAACATGGCACACTGGGGCAACAATAAATACCTGTCAGTCAGATGTTCCAGTATTTTTGATCACTTGAAAAATGTGTGCATTCAAACAAAAAGTCCAATGTTCTGAATCTTTAACACATCTAGATGTAAATATCAGGAAATTAAATTCTGAAATTCTGATCTATCATTTCAAATTCCTCTATTGATCTCGAACCCAAATGTCTTCAGTGTATAGCAAAAACAAAGAATTGGCCTTGCCATGCCAATACTTTCAGAGGGGATTGTATATACAATATTCATTTCTACCCTGAGTAACATATGCTTTGTGGACAATAATGTGTGAGCTGCACCCAAGACACTAAAACAAGAAGTTAATGACTGATCATTAACTGAACTGAATCATTTTGGCAGAGCAGACAGAATCACACTGAGTAGAAAGATAAACATATCAGTGCTATGGCCTTGCCAATATTTTAACCGGTTAGGTGTCAGCATAGAGAATTAAAAAGGAGTACACTGAATTATTTGGCATTGTCCCTCAATATGGGTCATTTTATTGTTAGTATATGAATAGTTGCCATCAAAAATGTTCATTTCCGGTTGCACAAACTATGGTCATGTTAAATGAGATTTAAACTGATCTAAACTTTAAACTATGACCATAACTATGCTCAGCAAGCATGATGAGGCTGGAAGGTGATACAAAGTGCAACGTTTCTTAGATAAGCATGGTATAAAGTCTCAGCTAACTGAGTTATATTTGTGAATATTATTCACTGAACACACCAAATATTTTTGGTAGATTACAAAGGTTTCTAGGAAATTTACACAATTTTACTAGATTCAGTACTGAACTAAAGTCACTAGTGTTTTCTAAGGTCATGGTGGTGTACGACAGCAATCTCAGTGCACCACAAGCTGGACTAAACAGGATGGAAAATTAACAAATGGGCAGCTCTCGCCCTATTTCTAATGTTCAAGGCTGTGTTGCATAGTGTGTACATGTTTACTGACTGAAAATGTCAATAATCTTGATAATACGGGCTTTCCACTGTGTGCGTATGCTGCCCATGTGCTATTCTGCCAAGCTTACAGAGGAGTGTGTTAAACCAGCCAATGCCCGATTGATGTTGTTACCATAAGTAGGTGGGGCCCATATCCTTACTGCTCATAGGTTCTTCAGCCAACTCCCTAAACAACATCCTAATCCTGGTTTGCAGAATGAGAGAGTCACATTAAAACAAACAAAATGCCCCTATCTCCATATCTGCTCCTATGTGAGTCACAAAAACTCAGTTTGAGGCAGATGGGATCAAAATCTATAGATTATATCAGCAGATTTTTATATTGAGAATTATACACAATGATACACAATATGATGCAAACTATGAAATTAAAGTATTTTCTTGGAATTTTCTTATTAATTAAGAAATACAACGATATATACATTTCCATGCTTCTGCCATCCTTATTGCACTAATATCATTCTCACTGATAATCCTCATCATCATGATCACAGTACCTGACTGCTAGCAACAAACCAACATAAAACATGCTAACAATAGGTGATTTTCCACCTCCATACAACAGCAGGGGAATAGAAGTTCAATTTAGGCAAATATTGGGAAACTGGGTGAAAGGAGAAGGCTCCCTGTGATAATTCAGTAGCCCATTGGAATGCAGTAGCAGCTGCAGGCTGGAGTGGGGTGTCACTGCGCCTCCCTCTCAACACATTTCTCCTTACAGTAGTGAGCAGCAGCTACTGCTTCTCTCTCCTTAATCTATAAATAACAGTCATCTCCAATCTGGACCCACTTACATACTCTATTACAGTTTCAGAATGATCTTTTTTATAGAATGTTTTTGACCAAGTACAAGATGCACAATGATATTATATAAGTATAGCAAAAAGCTGTGCCAATGATGGATAGTCTCAATCTTTCAGGATCTTTCTTTAAGGAGATGTTGTATCCCATTAGACAGTATCCCTTTCCATAATTAGTGCCTCAGAACTTCATGCCCAATGCCTCAAAGACTGAGGACAAGAATAAAGGCTCTGAACCATGATTGTATAGAAAATGTATAGAATTGATAATTGTATAGAAATGTATAAATAACCTAGTGAGCACTTGCTTCTTATTTTTGCAGCAAAACCCAGTAGCCTTCATGATGTTTTTGTCTGAAAAGTGTCTCTTACGTAATATGCTGCTTTCTTTCAATGACATAGGCCTACAATTTTTTTCTGTAACATTTAATTTTGTGCTGTAAAACAAATGTTTGGGAATCTAAAATGGTTTTTGTACTGAGTTGATAATGTAGAAATCATAATATAAAAAATCTATACAACGTTTCTACAAAAAAAAATAGGGTGCCTAAAACGTTTTTAAGAATAAAAAATTATTGGCACCCCTATGAATTCACATGAGAAAAATATATTTGAAGTATATTCCCACTGATATTTTAAAATTTTTTTAGTACACCTGGGTTACTAGTCAATTCACGCGGTATCACGTGATTCGTCACGTGTGAACACGCGGTATACTGCAGGCACCGTTCTAGGAATTTAAATTAATTTGTTGTGCTTCACACAATAACCACCAGGTGGCGCATGGACAACACACTGTAGCTGACCACAGTACGATGAAAATGGAATGTGTGCTCTAATGGTTCACTTAGAAATATTACGTTCATCCTCAGTACAGGTACAGGTACAATGACTATAGTATTTTAAGTTAAGGATATTTTATATATGTGCTAGGATAGTTCAGCGGTAACATGACTGGAGGCCCATGCCAATTAGAAAGATTTAGGTGATGGACTATTAGCAAGTTATTGTCATTCATTCGTATAATTCCAACAATTATTACGTTTTTTTCCCACTATTTATCTGTCTTTTTATTTTAAGGCTCTAATAAATTGCATATAAAAAATATTTTATTTACAAGTGTCATGTTCGAGATTTTCAGGTTATTCGTAATTTGTGCAGCTTCTGACCAATAAGTGGCATGTTTTCTAGAGGTGGGAGAAAACTGAAGAACCTGTAGGAAACCCACACAGGCCCATTATGCCAACTTACCACTGCAGCTGGAGCAAGCTAAAGTTTAACTAGCTTACCATATGGATTCATTAACTAAGCAATGTTTACCTAATTTATTGATAGATAGAAGCCTTTAAGCAAAGAAATGTGAAAGTACAACTCAGTAAAAATATGTACAACCAATAAACAATATGTATGCTAAATAAGTATTCTTTAAAAAAAAAAAGGTTGGACACAAACTAAGTATATACACAAATTTTATATGCATACTTAAAAAATAAGAATGCATACTAAAATTTTAGAAGTGGAAGAAAACTAGAGAACCTGTAGAAAATCCATACAAGCCCAGGAGGAACCATGAAACACTACAGATGTGATCACAGTGAAACCTATCCGACGGGGAAACGGAGTTCGACACGGTAATACTGATACTGGCATAAAGTTGGTTTGACGCTGGACGTTCGATATTCGCAGATATGTAAAAATTAAGGGACCGTCTCTAAAGTTACATACGACATTGTTAAACACGTTTCTAACTTCAATAGCATTTGAAGGGAATGACTTACAGTCATATAACCAACTGTAAAGTGTTCATCTAGGTGTCAGCTTCTGTACATTTAGATATTTTACACTTCTTTCTTTTCACTTTCATTGCAATCTCTCCTCCTCTCATTTTCCTTTTCACCCTGCTCTAACCAATGATGTTACACTTAGCTCAAATGTGCTGTCCTTCTTTCCTTCCTTTTTGTTTTCTAATCAAATAACAGAGTCTCAATCGAGTTTGAGAGATTAAGAGAGCTCTAATATTTTAAAGAGCTACTTGTAATTGCTCACAGTTACGAATTCTATTAAATCAGCTGTACATGACTGGCTTTATTTGCTAGCTTAAATTGTTCTTTCAGTCTACACTCATTACTCATTCATAAACCATCCTTTCTTCTAAAAAGTGCAGGGGTGTAACCCATAGTTCATCCATCCATCCATCCATCTTCTACCGCTTACTCCTTCTTCAGGGTCACGGGGGAACCTGGAGCCAATCCCAGGGAGCATCGGGCACAAGACGGGGTACACCCTGGACAGGGTGCCAGTCCATCGCAGGGCACAATCACACACACACACACTCAGACACTCATTCATAGACTACGGACACTTCAGACACGCCAATCAGCCTACCATCCATGTCTTTGGACTGGGGGAGGAAACCGGAGTACCCGGAGGAAACCCCCACAGCACAGGGAGAACATGCAAACTCCGCACACACATGGCCCAGCGGGAATCGAACCCCGGACCCTGGAGGTGTGAGGCGAACATGCTAACCACTAAGCGAATATAAAATACATGATTTAGCTTGACTTGGTTGTGGGAAGGCAGACAAGCGCACTCAAAGCAAGCGTACACCGAGGGGATTGCCCAACATCGTCCCAGAATAACAAATGTTCTGAACACTTTAGATACCTTATGTTAAACAATTGATAACGTGAATGCTGATTTATGATAAATACAATTGTGTTTGTTTTATCGTTAACTTTAAAACAATTGCAGATAATAGTTAGATTTTATACCATTTAACAGGTCCATATGTTATGGGTTCAAACACTACTGATTTTTGAGACAATACAATAGACAGGTGTAAACTGGCAGAGCATTTAATTCATTTGTCACCATATTAAGGGCATCTTAAATATAATATACATCCTTTTATTAATCTCATAGTAGTGGGATGTGGTGGGGGGGGAATGAAGAGGGGAATTTTGGATGAGTGAGGTAGAAGGATAGTTGCTGGAGTTACTTTTGATCAGGTATGAGGTCTTCAATGGCCTGGCCTTTCTCCAATTGCTTCTCCATCTCCACCAGCAGCTTGACTCCATCTACCACCATCTGAACGAGCTCCACCTCAGAGAAGCCCAGCCGGTCAGCATTAGAGATATCAAACACACCGCCCACTGCAGCAGTGTCCACACCACCTGACACATTGAATACAGCATTAGTGCCAGAACAGTCAGCTTATATTCACTACCAACAGCCTATAGAGGGCAGCACTGAGCTTCAGACAAACAGCTTGCCTTCTTATATGGGTCATTTGTAACATCTACCTGTTCCACGCTTCTGCAGACGTAATCTCTTGAGCACCTCCTTAAACTTTTTGTGCTTGCTCATATTCGGGAGTTTGACATGCACACCTCCACGCAGCCCTGTACCCAGGTTAGACGGGCAGGTGAGGATATAGCCCAGGTGCTCGTTCCACATGAACTCATGTCCCTTACTCTTGAACAGCTCCTCAATCTGAAAAGGGTACGAGTCAGCAAGCAGCAGTAATTTACAGCACAGTTCATTAGACTCACAGTTTCTCCTCAACAACTTTAAATCACTCTTGAATGTTGATGAACAGATTACCTTGGTGAGGCCTGTGCAGAAACGAGTAAACACTTCTTTCATGTTGCCACCTTTCTGCATGGAGATGACACGCAAGTGATCCTCCTCATTCACCCACACGAGGAATGTTTTGTTGTCATTGTGCCTGACAAACATTAAAAGGAATGATTAGTTAATGGAACTGCTTGGTCCCAAATTTCTTTTACATTTTTCTTTTTTTTAAAGCCCGAGTTATCAAAAATGATCCAAGTCATGTGGTGTGAATAGTTCTCTGAATAGAGAAATGATATGAACATGACCACTAAACTGGGACAACAAGTTAGCACACAGTCTCCAGTGTGGAAGGGGTTACCAGAAGGCCAAGTAGTATTGCTAAGAACTTGAACAACTTTACTCAATTCATAAATGTAGCTCTAAAACTGTCAGCATGGCTCAAATGTCACTCCTGTTAACATGATTACTGAATTGAACAACCCCCCCACAAGCACCATAAATGCCCAGTGGTATAAACCAGGGCTGCTGCCCTCAGTACCAGTAAGTACTACTGTTCACAGTTTTCAGGGAAGCAGCATTTCCTTTAGGTCACAAGTGTTAGCATCTATACTATTGGTAGAGGCATAGAATCCAGGTAAACCCACTCTATTTGTCATGACACACATTAAATGTAAAGCACAATATTACCACTAACAGACATTTAATATCCACCACTCAGTGGCAATATTCAAATACTATTATTAGTGTCTAATAGTACCTGCATCCTGTCAGTCCTATGTAAAGACAAACACACACGCATACACACAGAAAAAGGCTGTTGAGCTTCACAAAATGGGAAGTGGCTGTAAGAAAATAGCACAAGCATTGAAAATGCCCATTTCCACCATCAGGGCAATAATTAAGAAGTTCCAGTCAACTGGAAATGTTATGAATCAACCTGGAATTGGATGAGTGTATTGTCTCAACACACTGAAGATGTTCAAGTGGCCAAAAAGTCTCCAAGGATCACAGCTGGTGAACTGCAGAAGTTAGTTGCGTCTTGGGGTCAGAGAGTCTCCAAAACTACAATCTAAAATCACCTACATCACCACCAGTTGTTTGGAAGGGTTTCAAGGGGGACAGGGAAAAAAAAGAAGAAAAAAGAACCCTCTACTCGCATCTAAAAACAAACTCAAGCATCTTCAGTTTGCCAGACACTACTGGAACTTCAAATGGGATCGGGTTCTATGATCAGATGAAACCAAAATAAAGCTTTTTGGCAATAAACACCAGACGTGGTTTTGCTGCACACAGAGGGAGCCATATGGAAAAGTTCCTCATGCCCACGGTTAAATATAGTGGTGGATCTTTAATGTTTTGGGCTGTTTTTCTGCCAGAGGACCTGGACATTTTGTTAGGATACATGGCATCATGGACTCTATCAAATATCAACAGGTATTAAATGAAAACCTGACTGCCTCTCCAGAAAGCTTCAAATGGGCCGTGGTTGGATCTTCCAGCAGAACAATGATCCAAAACATGCATCAAGATCAACACAAATAATTTACTGCCCAAAAAATCAAGGTCCTGCCATGGCCATCCCAGTCCCCCAACGTGAAACCCATAGAAAACCTGTGGGGTGAACTGAAGAGGAGAGACCACCAACGTGGACCTGGAAATTTGAAGGATCTGGAGAGATTCTGTATGGAGGAATGGTCTCAGATCCCTTGCCATGTATTCTCCAACCTCATCAGGGATTATAGGAGAAGACTCAGAGCTGTTGTCTTGGCAAAGGGAGGTAGCACAAAGTATTGAAAAAGGGTGCCAATAATTGTTGCACACTTTTTTTTGGATAAAACTGCAATTGCAATTGTTTGATATCCATAAGTGTTTAATTTATTTATTTATTTATTTAACCAAAATGTTAAACAATAAAGAAAATTTTTCACAACCTTCTTTGCTCATATTTACCAAGGGTGCCAGTATTAGTGGAGGGAACCGTGTGTGTAATGTAGTTATATATATAAATAAAATATTTGTAAAAATTATTATATCTCATTTTGCGGCTCATTGATAATTCTTTGCCTTAACAGAACTAAACATCTGATCAACTAATTATTATATTATATAATTAAAAAAAATTTTTAAACAGTGTCTGTATTCTCTGTAAACATGAGCCCTCAATTTTATGAGCAATCAATGCACAATTTCATTAAAATGTAGGATTTTTTTACTTAAATCTCACACGGTCATACTTCCATACATAAATGTAGAATTAAATACTAGGTGTGCGCAGATATGTTTATAGGATATAAAGCATATTAGTGTAGGTTTTGGCAATTCTACCTTCACATAAGTGGTGGAACCCCAGTACAAATGCTGTATTGTGGGTGCTCCAACACTTACCATATTCCTCTGGCATCAGGCCAATCACGGGCCATTCCAGAGGCCAACAGCAGGGGAGACACAGGCTTGTCAAAGAGGAAGTGGTCATCAATCAGCTGCTGCTGTTCTGCTTCTGACATATTTTTCAGAGCATAGTATTTACCTTTCAGATCTCCACTCAGGGCACCTAAAGCTACAAAACAGACAGAAAAATTCAGTGCATGGTCAATTTTAAACCTTTCCCTTTTGCTACTATTACAGCAATGGGTATGCATTACTATCTTTTATCATAACTTGCACCCTTAGCTCCCCCACATGCCCAGAAGATTGCCACTAGATGGAGTCCTGCCCTGCTGTAGAACTATACCTTCCACAGAGACTTTTTCAACAGCTCTCCTCTCGCCACGACTGCAGTGTGGTGGCAGGCAAAATCCACGAATGCTCCGGCCTGTTCGCACACGAGAACTCAGCACGTAGTTGGGATCCAGATCATCCCCACCCTTCACAAAAAAATTAATTAGCGTGAATACTTCAACTAGTAAAGCCTATAATCAAGAAGATTGCACATATTGCAGTAGCCGGCACACTGCAAGTCATAACTGTACCTTGAGGTTGGCTGGGTTCAGGTCAGTTTTGTGTTTATCAGTGGGTTTGTATCCACCATGTCTGTCATTGATAACAGGGTCCAGCAGCTCCTTAAACACCTCATAGGTCTCCTCATCTCCCGCCACACAGCCCACAGTCATAATGAAGAGGTGGCCTAGGATGGAGAAATGGATAAAATCAGCTCTACGCGCAAATAGATGACGTTTCACTAAAATAAAACCTAGAGTACACAAGGCACAATTACACCAATATGAAAAATATTATGACTGGAAAAAACATTTTCTTGCTAATTTAATTTAAGCTTTCACTGGAAGAAAAAACAAAAAACAACAACCCTCTTCACTGAAGATGAAATTCAGTCCTGGACTCTGATTCACTTCTTTTTGTGAAAACAGAAAGACTTATTCTAACAGGAGAGTGTTCTACCAGGATTATCTACACCAGTTTGAATGGCTATGTATGGTGAAGCCACTGGGAGTGGAATGCTCTTGGAGCTTTTTGTACATATATCCAGTGTCAAAACTTTGGCCCATATGGCTGCTGTGCTGGGCATTCATCCTCAGCAGAGAGTTTATTGAAGGTAAGAGCTAATTTTTTTTTTTTTTTTGCTGGCTAAACACAAGACAAAACACAAGAACACAATTTAGGGAGAAGTCATCTGGAATTCATCTCACAATACAGAGTATAATCACCCTGGATTCATAAAAAGTGTTTGTTACTATAACTCAATCAGCTTTTATCTGCAACACTCTACTACTGTTGGAGAGCCAAGATTAATAATAAGGCCTTTACTCTTGTCTTTATTTATTTATTTATTTATTTATTTATTTATTTAAACTCAGCCAGGTTCCAGTACAGCATGGATTTAGTAGTTATAGATCTGTTATAGATCATCATCAATCTGTATTCACAATCTGAAACCGGCCAGCTAAGCCTGGCTCTAAAACAAACTATTTGAAGTGTTCGGCCAACATGCCACCGGGAAAACCAACTTTAATATTAGAGTTGAATCTTTTTGGATTTTGTAATGCAAGACACTGGTTTCCAACTCCAGTAACTTTCCCTACTCCCTACACACCTGATATAGACCATAAAGATCTCGATCTATTGGGCTGAACCTGGTTTACTGGGATAAAAGACCTAATAAGGGAGTTATGCACGCTTTATTAAACTGTGTTGCTTTGGAGCAGATGGTTTCAGCTTTGTGTTCGGGTAAAAAGACATTTAAGCAGCTTTACCTGGGTTATCGACTCCAGTCTGAATCACATCATCCAGCGTGAAGCCACTCGGTGTCTGTTCGCTGCGCAGGCGCTCGTATAAATCAGGGGTGAGCACTTTGGCCATGTGGTTGTTGTGCTTGGTCAGGTCGGGATACTCTGCTTCAGACGAGTACTTCATCTTCTGCTGGTTGTGAGTGTTTCCGGAAGGCATGGTGGAGACTCCGGAACCCATACTGAAACACGTCAGTTTTTCCACACAAACCGGACAATACAATCATCCAAACAAGGACTTGGTTCTGTTAAATAAATAATGTCGACAGTTTACTGCTATAAAAATTCAACGCACATTACGAGGGTACAGCCTAATGTTCGTTTATAAAAATAGAATAAACTTAGCTTGACTCAATATATTATAAATAAAAACCCCATGAATGTATTGATTACACAGACGGCTGAATGATTGCGTGTTTATTAGATATCAAATACTCCTTACCGTAAAGTCAGATTAAACACGCATCCTGTAACATTTGGCCAGACGCGAAAAACAAAACAAAACAAAACAAAAAAACCTCCCGGAATATTAAGGAGCGAATGCATTGTTAAAACAAGCTTAAATGTACAGTCTGGATAAAGGATGATGGCCAGCATGCTTTCTGTAAAGTCGTCTAGTCAAGTTAGAAATATGTAACTTCACAGAAAACAATGTGTGGTTTTAACACTTGGACATTAGGGCAGTTGTCTATACTTACGTTGCAGGATAAATTTGACGTTCAGTTTGTGAAAACTTCTAGAAGTAAATGGGAAACAGGAAAAGTTGCTCGCTGTAAACTGATAAACCAAGACTCAGTACAGTTACACAGTTTGTGTATAGACATACACTTTTTTCCGTGTTAACCTTGTCCTCGAATGTTTCTTGGAACATAGAATTCGAATAATAACGGGTATTCGCGCATATGCGGAAATTAAGGGACCGTCTCTAAAGTTACATACGACATTGTTAAACACGTTTCTAACTTCAATAGCATTTGAAGGGAATGACTTACAGTCATATAACCCACTGTAATGTGTTCATCCAGGTGTCAGGTAAGACGCACATATCAAAAATATAAAAAATCTAAAAGGTGTGCGTCATACCTGACACCCAGTCGAACACTGTACAGTTGGTTTTGTGACTGTACGTCGTTCCCTTCAAATGCTATTGAGCCTTAAATTATGGTATATTTTGTGTATGGGCCTGTTCAGTAGTGAAATTCATGTCACATTTACATATGAGTTAATAGCTTATTTTGTTATATATATAAAAATGTAAAAGGTACATATCACATATCAAAAATATAAAAAATCTAAAAGGTGTGCGTCATACCTGACACCTAGTCGAACATTTTACAGTTGGTTGTGTGACTGTAAGTCATTCCCTTCAACTGCTATTGAAGTTAGAATCGTGTATAACAATGTCGTATGTAACTTTAGATACGGTCCCTTAATTTCCGCATATGGAACGTCCAATGTCAAGCCAACTTTATGACAGTTAATTTTATCCTGAGAAAATCTGGCGCTTTGTGAATGGGGCTGGTGTTACATGCACATTATCGCCATCATAAATGTAATAACTGCTCGCTGTAGAGATGGAGTATCTCTGCATTATGAGAGACTGGTGTCCCCTTCTCAAGTGTCAAACACTAACGTGGAAGTCGTCAATCCTGCAGGGATGAGGTATTTTTGTAGGCCACCCTGGAAGTTAGCATCACCCTGATTCCCTCGACAAAAATCCAAAAGGATTTTTCCATTATCTTTTGGATTATTGCAGAAAATAAACTCTGTGACAAACAAAAGTTTGTGATTCTTCCATGTTTTGTTCATTAAGACAAGATTCATAAGATTCATCTAGGTGTCCGGTATGACGCACACCTTTTAGATTTTTGATATTTAACCGTACAATGCACGGAATGACAGGGAAGATGAGGCTGGAGACAGGAACACTGCAGATGAAGATGAGGATGAAGATGAAAGTTGAGGGCACAATATGCAGAATGGTACAGAAGAAAGGAAGGACCAGGGTTATTCTTGTGACAGGGAAGTTGAGGGCTCAAAATGTTGACTGGAAGTGCTGCCTACATAAATAATTTTGAATTCCTTTGGCACCCATCCACAATTTAAACATGTACATAAATAAATTAAAAGAAAACAAATAAAAATGTTTGAAATATTAAAACATTTATGTATCATCAGTTCTTTTAATTATTTCACTAATAGGACATCTATTTTTTTTTTTTTTTTTTTGAAGAAAACCATTCAATCCAGTACGGATCATTTTTACCCACTTTATGCATTCGTGAAGGTTTTTTTGGTTCATGCATTGTAGGGTTAAATATAAAAAATCTAAAAGGTGTGCGTCATACCTGACACCTAGATGAACACTTTACAGTTGGTTGTGTGACTGTACATCATTCCCTTTAAATGCTATTGAGCCTTAAATAATGGTTTATTTTGTGTATGGGCCCATTCTGTACTGAAATTCATATCGAATTTACATATGACTTAATAGCTTATTTTGTTAAATATCAAAAACTAAAAGGCGTGCCTCATACCTGACACCTAGATGAACATTTTCCAGTTGGTTATATGACTGTAAGTCATTCCCTTCAAATGTTATTGAAGTTAGAAACGTGTATAACAATGTCGTATGTAACTTTAGAGATGGTCCCTTAATTTCCGCAAATCTGCGGATATCGTACGTCCAACGTCAAACCAACTTTATGCCAGTAATAGAGATGGGAAGTTCGTATCGTTTTACTGACTCGGATCTTTGAATCTCGTTCAGCAAAATGAACGAATAATTTTTCGAGTCATTTCGTTCATTTCAGCAAAATATAATTAAAATGTTACATGTTAAATTCCCCAACACATCTAGTACTTAATAATCTATAGGTTAATGCAGCAAAGGCCGCATTATGAGAATCAGAAATTATTAATTAATAGTTTAGCTGGTCTTCAGGCTATGCAGTCTGTTAGTTCACTTCATCTCCCGATGCGAGTCATTCTTTCTTTTCTCACGTCACATTTGTCACGTCTGTTCCCTGGAAACAGAAATGATTAGATCACGTCTCAAGTCGTTCGTTCATCCCGTTTCCGGTACTGCATGATGTATTGCCTATGGAGCGGTCACCGGAAGAACGAACGACTCAAACCCAAAGACTCGAGAAGTGAACTAATCATTTCTGTTTCCGGTACAGAACCGGTGGGGATGTTGCTGCGCATGCGCGGTCAACACAAATTGAACGAGTCACTCTTGAAGGGAGATTAGACAGTACATTAGCGCCAAAACAGAGGTGAGTGTAACACACATCAACATAGAGTAACGCTAAAGGTAAAGCTGTTAATGTCATTTTCTTTTTAGTGTTAACAGCTTCAGCACCACATTCAAACGGAAAGGCACATTATTAGAGTTATGTACTGTATCTAGGTTTAGCACGAAAGCTAACAAGCATTTGAGAAGTAACCTTAGCAAGTTACACTGCCATTTAATCGTGAATATTAAAATGCTTTCTTTTACGTAGACTACGCAGTTACATTGCAGATCATGTTTTTAAGGGAAATTACCTTAATATTTCATGTAAGGTTTGCTAACCGAAGCTTGGCGTTAGGTAAATAATGTGGGTGTTGAATATTGTTTTGCTTTTAAGTGCATAGTTTTAGCGCAGAATGAGGAATGTGATGCTATGGCTTGTTGTTTTAATCTGTTTATATCTATTCAGATATCCAGAATAGCTAGTGCACAAGTTTTTATACAGACTGACTGAGCCATTATGGTGGGAAGCTCTTGTTATGTAAACCGTCGCAGTAACACTCATGGCAGCCATGATTAAAAATGACTGTCGTCTTACCCTCATCCAGTATGGAGGCACAAATTGGCATAAGGTGATATGCTTATATAATGCTTATATAATGCTTCAATATAATTCATACGTAAAATATTTAAGTATTCATTAAAAAAAAAAACAATGAATCACACAGCAATCATTACTACAGTCACTGTGGAGAACATTTGAGGCTGTGTTTTCATATTTTAGCTTCTTGTACACATTCATTTGTGAAGTGTACACGGACTTCGAGTGTCTTGACCCTTTTAAACGGCTTAAAAGTATAGGCACCCAAGCCACATAGCAGATATGAAAAGGTGTCTGGAAATTTAACACGAAGTAGCATATCCAGAGCATTATACTGGGAATTTTTCCTCTGGGATCCTCTTATTTCCCACATGAGGGCGTTCAGACGAGCTGTGAAGTCGGAAATAAAATGAATTCTCACTGTAAACTGGAATTAAAGAGATGTTTGATTGGGGCTTAATTTATTTTTAAGCTACATGTGATAAATTCACAGTTAATAGCACTAGAAGGTATTATTTTAAAATGTATAAATTTACTCTTGTTTAAGCAAGACAAGTTTAAATAACACAACATAAAGCAGTAATCTCTTTAAGCTCCTGAGCTGTGTGAACAGGTCTGTTTCACATAAACAAAGAACTAATCCTTGCAAAATGGTGGAACGATCCCATAATGCCTCGAGTTGCGTGAAAGTGAAAATTGGATTGCATCGGACTCACTTTATTTGTGTGCCAAAGTGTCTGCCAAATGAATAAATATAAATGTGATGTGGAAACCTTCTGCTACAAATCCAAGTTAATTCCAGTTTACTATACAAGTTGCAGACTGATTAGATAATGTGGATGTGTCAATCCGATTGGCTGATTGACACAACACAGAACTTGTTTATGAACACAGGACACATTGACCAGCCGACATGCCCTTAGCAGTACAGTTGGACCCTCTGATTGCATAACTGTACTAGTGCTTCATAAAGCACATCATTGCACTTTACTCAGGGGCCATTTACACAACATTTTCACCTAAAAGCGGAAAACTTTTTATGCATTTTGGCTGTTTATTTACACGACAAAACGTTTTGGGGCCTGAAAACGCAAACTTTTGAAAACGGGTTTCAAAGTGCAAGTTTTTGAAAACGATGCCGTTATCGTCTCCGTGTAAACGTACAAAAAATGAGAATTTGTGAAAATGATGATGTCATGCGCACACGTATTATGTGTTCAGTCTGTAGGTGCGAGACGTTCAAAACTACAGGACTGTATTTGTGCTGCTCAACATTGAGTTTATTGACGCTTCTCCAGCAAAGTGTAGATTTATTGCATCACTACTACAACCAGCGGAGATGCATTTGTTACATACACCGACAAATTGTATTCAAAATCTTATAATTTGGAGTATATCTGTATCCTTTTATTGTTAATAAAATTAACAATAAGTAACATTGTGTTACTTCTGTTCCGAAAACACGCATTGGAGAGTAAGTACTAAAGTTGTTTCCCAAATGATGTATTATGCACTTGCACTATGCACTGTGTACTCTACCGTCTAGTGTATGAATTTTAAAAGGGTAATGTCATTTCAAATGAAACACTAGTGTTTTTTTTACTAACCGGACGTATAAGCCGTTTCCCAGTCGATAGTGCATGACGTCAAACGCATGTAATGCGACGCCACTAGCTTTAGCAGAAACCCAGAGTCAACAACAATGAATTTCTTCAGTTACTGTCTGTCAACGTTACCTTTTATGCTCAGCATGACTTCAGTCACCATCAGACAGAGGTGTAAGGCAGGGTGGCATTTTATATTAAACACCATGAAGTAGACTGTAACCTGTAAGTTAGTGTTACTCTGAGTTAAGTTTTTTTGTTTTGTTTTTTCCATTTAGGATTCAACTTATTTGGAATAAATAATTTTGTGCTTAGATGGTATTTTCCATTTTTTTCCAGAATTATAACCCTGAAGATTTTATGTGGCAAAGAATGATTTGCTAAAATGAGTGTGGATGCTTCCAATGGCCTTTACACAAGTACAGCCTGTGCGTTTAGCTCGGTTTCTGAGAAGAAGAAACTGTATCTTTCATACAAATAATGTTGTTAAGGATCAAGTCTATGACTGCACTTCCTCGGCTCTGCAGCTCTACAGTCAACTACCCTCACCCTCAAAAAAGAAACTTCAAATTTTAGTAAATAAAATACACCCAGAGTACAAGTCACTAAACTTTGTGGGATGCCAATCTTTCTTTAAGTCACTTACTTCCATTAACGCCAACACCGTTTGTGTGTATTCGACAAATCAGCAAATATCCATGAAGGACCAGAGCAGCCAGTCCACCATCTGTAAACCTAAAGGTACTGCCCCTGCCTGCTCTACAGTACTTCGTCTGCATGTGCTTTGGTAATAGTTTGATTTAGATTAGCAAATGATGAAAGAGTTTATAAAATAAGAGTTTATAAAATCTTTGAAAAGAGCAAAGTTTCATCTGAATTTTAGTTAGTTTGTAAATGTTTGTTAAACCAAGGCCAATTGCTTTTAACAGTGCACACAAAGCAGGTTTACAGAAATCCGGATATACAACTTTTTAAGTCAAAATAAAAGTTTATCCCTAATGAGCAAGCCAGAGGCGATGGAGCAAGGAAAACATAACCCTGTGACATAAAGTGACTAGCCACTCCACCATCAACATAATTGAGTGAACGGATGAGAGTGGGGCGTGGCAGGGTGTTGGGGGGGGGGCAGCATCCAAACATCCCAATTTACCAACATACTGTGCTCATGAACCCTCCAGATCTATGCCTTTACCTAAGAGAAAATCTTATTAACAAAAGGCTTGACTAAACAAATGTGTTTTCAGCCTAGATTTAAAGACTGAGACTGTGTCTGAGTCCTGAATACTAATTGGAAGGCTGTTCCATAATTGTGGGGCTTTGTAAGAGAAAGCTCTGCCCCCTGCTGTAGCCTTCACTATTTGAGGTACCAAAAAAGAGCCTGCACCTTTTGATTGAAGCAGACATAACATCATACAAGACCAGAAGTTTGTTGGGTACTGTAGCGTAAGACCGTTTAGTGCTTTTTAGGTTAATAGGAGTATTTTATGATCAATACAAAATTTTACAGGAAGCCAATGCAGTGTGGATGAGATAGGGGTCATATTTTCTGGTTCTAGTAAGGACTCTGGCTACTTCATTCTGGACTAACTGGAGCTGGTTTATGCACCTACTGGAACATCTTGCTGTTTTCATCTGTCTTCTCTCTGCAGCACCATCGTCCACCATGGAGGTGACAACCTTCATGAGCATGTGGTCACTCAGCCTTGGAGCTATGGGTGCTGTCATTGCTGGCATAATTCTGGCTAACACAGATTTTTTCCTGACCAAGTCTGATTTTGCTACTCTACAGTATCTGGAAGATGCTGACCTCAAAACCACTGACGGAGGTGAGTGGGACTTCATATCTTTATCCACATATCAACAATAGTAGTGGGCAATATGAAGGTTGATCTGGTATATCAGTTGCAGTTCTTCTTAAGGTATACATTTTGTCTATACTATTGAACTGGTATATATTGCTTACATTAGCATGTATTTTCTATAAGCCCCAGAATGCCATGAGTCTGAGTGAAAGCCAAAAAAAGAAAAGAAGAGAGAGAGCATTAGTTACTATACCAATATTTATATTAGTTAGTTTAAAGACTTCCAGCTGTGGTTAGTAGAGCCAGATATGCTAACAAGTCCCTGAGGTCCAAGTCCAAATCAAGTCTCAAGTAATTGAGGTGGACCCCAAGTCAAGTCTCAAGTCTTTGTTCTATTTTTAGCAATAGTTCTTTCACTTTACTGTCCACTGTGAGAACTTTGGAGGGCCAAAACGTATGGCACTCAAACATTATGGTCACTCGGAACTTAATTTTTAAGTCATTTTGATTGGAAATTCAGTTTGAAGCAATCTTACAGCATGACTAGCTTGATTACGCTCCCTTCAAAGTGCCATTTGGAGGGTGATTTATACCATTTGGAATGCAGAGACTGTCACCACAAGGGGTAAAAAATGTGCTGTGTATTTTGAGCTATTTGAGGTGCTGTAGTTTGCTGTAGTTCTCAAGCAATTATGGGTAAGGTAGTCTTCCTGTGAGCGCCAGTGGTAACAAAACCCCTGTGTATAGGTGCAATTTAATTTGGTAAACTTTGATATATTATGCATATGGTAGCTAATACTTTGGGGGAAAAAATGAAAAGGACATGGAAAAATGTGTACTTCTTGAAAATGGACACCAAGCAAGCCCCTGATAGCTTTGTAGCACCGCAGCTTCCCTTTGGATTAACTGATTGTTTTTAAAATTAAATGACATGGAGATTATCAAGACTTGGCTATACTGTTATTGTTTGTTGTTCATTTATATAACAGCACGCTTCCAGTGGCTGATGAACACGCGCCTTCAGATGCGTCACACGTGTATATCATAATGCTGGCTTGGTGTGTTTTAGAGATGAATTGTTGTGATATTTACCGATAGGGAATGAATGAGGAATGAAAAGAAAAATGTGGTGTTTGATGCTGTCATGTGGGGTAGTAAAAAGAGAATGGGGTCTCCAAACCGAAATGACTTGTGTTTTTCCACGAGTGTCTGTCTTCATGTCCAAGGCAAGTCTCAATTCGGTTGTTCACAAGTCCAAGTCAAGTCGCAAGTCATTTTTTTGCGACTTAAGTGCGACTCGAATTTCCATCTCTGCAAACACATCTAAGCATCAGTATTTTTAAAATAAATATATTCTTATAAACAGTGTGTTTAGCAAAGATGTTAATTTTATTCAGAAATAGGAACATGCTGGAAATAGGAAAGTTGGAGCTGTTTGCTGTGCTGTGACTGCATTGGTCTTTCACAATTAAAAACCAAACTGGTTAGGATAGAGCTATAGATCTGATATTTTTAGCTTGCAGCATGTATGGATTAAAGTGTTGGCACCTATTACATACAACACAAATTTCTCTTTGTTTTTATTTTAAAAATTAAATTTGCTTTACTTTATACTCATGTTCAAGCGGTGTTCTTTCAATGTATTTTAATAGTGTTTCTGCATAACCAATAAGAGTGCATTTAAAGGACAAATGTCAGGACAATGTCATTATTTTCTCAACAGGAGACTAAAGAATATCAAAAATATCAGACAATAAATATCTTCCTTGTAAAATTATAAAAAGGACATCATATTATATTGTGTTGGTCATAGCTTAATAATGGAGGACATGTAGAGGACAATTGATAATCGTGTTCTTTTTCTATTGTCTTAAAAGTGCACTGAGCGTGTTGTGGCCCTTTTATGATTTTCTAAATGATTTACACTTTTTATTTATTTAGATGAGAAGGTATTTAAAGCTAGAACTCTTTGGGAGACTTCTGGAGCAGTGATCATGGCTGTACGGCGGCCTGGATGATTTTTGTGTAGAGAGGTAACCTTGATGCATTAGCCTGTAATCCAGTGTAGTTAGGAGGGTCTTGCTCATTGCCGATATGCCTGGTGTACTTGTCTCTCTGCAGGAAGCCGCTGAGCTATCCTCTCTGAAGCCCCAACTGGACAAGCTTGGGGTTCCTTTGTACGCTGTGGTCAAAGAGAACCTTGATACAGAGGTTCACGATTTCAAACCACACTTTGCTGGAGATGTCTTCCTGGATGAGAAGGTTAGAAAAGCTGATGTTTGTTTTTGTTGTTCTACAGTGGTTTTGTGAGAGAAAATATACAGTCATTATCCACTTTGATAGGAACACCTGTATGCTTGCTTATTTATTCAGTTATCCAATCAGACAATCATGTGGCAGCAGCACAATGCATTACTGGTCAAGCGCTTCAGTTAATGCTCGCATGTATGATGTGAACTTTAACTGAAGCTCCTGACCTGTATCTGGATTGAATTTATGCATTATACTGCTGCCACCTGATTGGCTGATTAGATAACTGCATAAATGAGCAGGTGTACAGGTGTTCCTATTAAAGTGGACAGTGAGTGTATGTCACAATGCATAAATTTCATTTTTGGATATTGAAAGAACAATGCATGTACATTTAATGTATTTAAACATGGTTACAGCAAGTGTTCTATGGTCCCACCCTGAGGAAAATGGGAGGTCTTGGCTTCATTCGTCTGGAAGTTTGGCAAAACTTCGTAAGGGCCTGGAGGTCAGGTTACCAGGGAAACGTGAAAGGAGAGGGCTTCATCCTGGGTGGAGTGTTTGTCATTGGATCTGGCAAGCAGGTGACATTATTAAGACATGCACTCTATGGCCAAAAGTTTGTGAACACCTGACAATCACACCCATATGTGGGCTTTCCTTAAACTGTTGCTACAAAGTTCGAAGCACACCGTTGTATAGAATATCTTTGTATGCTGTAGCATTACAGTTTCCCTTCACTGGAACCAAGAGGCCCAAACATGTTCCACCATGAAAATGCCCTGTGCACAAAGTGAGATGGAGACATGGTTTGCCAAGGTTGATCTAAAATTGTTCAAATGTCCTGCACAGAACCCTGACTTCAACCCCACTGAACACCTTTGGGGCGAACTGGAACGCTGACTGTGCATCAGGCCTCTTCGCTCAACCTCAGAGCCTGATCTCACTAACGCTCTTGTGCTGAATGAGCAAATCCCCACAGCCACGCTCCAAAATCTAGTGGAAAGCCTTCCCAGAAGACTGGAGGTTATTATAACAGCAAAGTGGGACTAAATCTGGAATGGGATGTTCAAAAAGCATTATATGGGTATGGTGGTCAGGTGTCCACGAACTTTTGGCCATGTAGTGCACTTAAATAATTTTATGCTGTACAGCTCTCTCAGAGCTGTTCTAAACTCTATAGAGTATTCTAAACTAGTCAATCTTGCAATCTAATTTGTACAACAAATTCTTCAGAAAGGATAAAAGCATTAAAGGGATGGTTCACCCCAAAATGAAAATTCTGTTATCAGTTACTCAACCTCATGTCGGTCCAAACCCATAAGACCCATACGTTCATCTTCAGAACACAATGGAGGCATTTTGAATGAAACCTGGGAGATTTCTGTCCCACCTTTTACAGTCCACCTAACCAAAATTTTCAACCTCCAAAAAGTTCATAAAGGCATCGTGAAAGTAATCCGTGTGTCTTAATCCCAAACCCTACAAAGTGAAACGAATGCTTTGTGTGCGCAAAAAAAAATAAAAATAAGTCTTCATTCACAAACTATCTTCACTTCCGCATAGATCTGACACGCACACACGAGAGAACCGTAACACACGCGTGTTGAGTCGCAAGTCGTCCTCTATGTCGAAATCGGCAGACGTCTTTGTTACAGATTGTTCTGTATGACTCAGTTTGTGTCCAGTGTCCTCCTTCATCTGCTGTAAACAGTGAGCAGTTTTGGTTACTTGGACTATAAATGGAGGAACAGAAATCTCCCAGGTTTCATTAAAAATGTCTTCATTTGTATTCCAAAGATGAATGAAAGTCTTATGGGTTTGGAACGACATGAGGGTGAATAATTGGGTGGTAATAGAATTTATTTTTTGGTGAATGATCCCTTTACTAAAATATTTTTACTCTTTAACCTGTATCTGTGTAACTCTTCCCATGTTTAAGTTTCTACTTTTCTGCCCTTCATAGGGAGTTCTTCTGGAACATCGGGAGAAGGAGTTTGGAGACAAAGTCAATAATGAGTCTGTTTTGGAGGCTGCTAAGAAAATAGTAGTTCAGAAATAGGTTAGTTTGTGTATGCTTAGTGATCTAGGGATTATTTGAAGATTACAAGTAGGTTGCTAAAACAGAACAAAATACAAACGAGTCTTGGTACTATTAAAACATCTTTTTAGAGCTAATGGACAACGTTCATCCGTCTAACCTCATTGCTTCAACTAATGCTGTGAATGCTCAGGAAAGCACATTTTCTGATGAATTGACACAAGAGAGTCATCTTACAGAAAAAACAAGTACAAAGTGTGTCATTAATGGGATTTTAGCATTGCATCGTTTGCCCCATTCAGGTACATAGGTGTTGATATTTGTGCACTGTTGTTTTTCACAATTTCATTATTGTATTGAGCTCTTCTTCACTCAGTCAGGTTCTGTGAGATGTCTGCTGCATGACTGTGGCTTGGTTTGTGTTTTAATGATGGTCTGACTCCAAACTCCTTAGTGAATGAGCAGACTTGAAGCTTAACATACTTTCCTGTTCAACAGTTTTTGGTTAGTGGAAAGTCAAAGATCCTGAAACGAAGGGAGCATGCCATTTACAATAAAAACAGCAGTCATGAAAACGTGTCGACTTTTCTTTATATTTGAGAAATTAGTAGATGGAACGTCTTGAAAATTGACTAAATTCTTGCACATAACGAGTTCTTATTTTGAATCCAGTAGGACATGACGTGTGCTTAATGACCACAAAACATCAGTATATTTTGAGAATATAAAATCCACAGTACAATCAGCAAATCTAACCTTTTCATAACACCAGGTGAGTATTAAAGAAAATCTAGTATTTTAGTATCCGCTGCTTGTAAAATGACCTTTTTTATTTGGGACAAACTCCTAGGATGAGCTCAAATTTTAGACGGTGGAAACCTCACATCTTAAAAGGACTTTTAGAAAAGACCAAACAGATGATATTGCAAACTTGTGCTATAACTTTATTAGTCAGAGGTTCGTTACATACTGTGATTACTTACAGTACATTCACAAAGGATGATTCTGAATGCAAGGTGGTTCAGAATGTGCTCACTTCTTAACATACTTCAGTATTGAAACAGGAGTGCTGGAGTCAAGACATTTTGTGCCATTCTTAACCTAATTCTATGATCTGCATTTACGCTAAAAACCGCTAATGAACACCCCAAGCCAACATTTTACCATTGTTATACAGGTCCACATTGCTATTGGGCATTTAACATTACATTTATATCATATGGGTCTTGTATCTGAAAACATTCATTATAATTATTAATTAAACGTTATATTTACATAATGTCCAAAACCATAGTTAAAAGAAGCCAGGTGTTTGGTGCATCAGCCCAAGTATTGAGCATGAATGGTAACCGTACAGTAGTAGAGATGTCTGCTTGCCACTCTAGGGACAATAAGAGCATGTTTTTTTTTTCCAAAAAAAAAATGATACAACACCGTTCAAATGGAAAGACAAAAGAATCACTGCGAAGTATGTTCCATTCATCCACAGAAACACTTCACAAAACAACAAAAAACATTATCTCACTAGAATATTGTATGAACTACATTTGATCATATGCTCCAAATACAACTGGAATTCCAGAGAGTTCTTAATATTGTAACAGGATTATAACAACATTTTTGGTACATCACTACAACCACATCCAATGACACAAAAATAAATATAATTTTATGGTGCATCCATCATGGCTTATTTCAGAACTGTATAAGCACACATACCGATTATATCTAGCTGACATTTCTAAACAAATATACATTTCAGTATGTTTGACATTTATCTATATGTAAATTTAGATCATTTGAAGCTACAGTGAACATAGTTTGCTATAAAACCATCATGAATATTGTTAAATGGTTGTGCGTTAGATGAGTGAAAGAAGACTGATGTATGGTGATATGTCAGCAGTTCACTTTTCTGCTGAGGTTCAAACAACAGATTTTATTTCCTATGCCACTGCCAGTAATAAAGAATTTAAAAGGATATGCCATGCTTCTGTGATTGCATAAAATATAAAACATTTACCTGTAATAATTCTATTTCTAGCTATCGGATACATGTTTCTCTGTTAATGGAAATTTGTCTTCATGAAGGCCTGTAGTCAAAAAAGAAACTAGACATTTTAAGCATTACACAGACACCACGTTGTTCAGCAGTTTCGCCACTACTACACCCACAAACCAATCTATACCCACAATGTAACACATTTTATTTATATTTATATTTATATAATATATATATATATATATATATATATATATATATATATATATATATATATATATATGCACCACTCATACTAGTTAAAAACCACACAAGGCTTAGGATACACACACTGACCAATCAATCACCAAAAAGTTTAGATCTGGATGCATTTATAGACAACGTTTACATGGACAGCAGTAATCTAATTATTGACCTTATTCTGAATAAGACAATATTGATTATAGTATTTACATGAGTCGATTTTAGAATATTCCTTTCATGTTCCTGTTTTACATGTTATAGAACATAGATCAATTAACACCGTCCGACGTTCCCTCCTGAATTTCACGTATCAACATACAGTTGGTCTTCGTTATGGTACCGTATACAGTTTTGGGTGTTTCATTTTTAATTTTACGAAATCTTCAAGTGCGGTTAATTAATTTGTCATGCTGCATGTGCAAATAGACGACTGCTTGAAGCCGTGGGCTGCGTCCGAAACCGCGTACTTACCATCTATATAGTAGCTGAAATACGTGTATTTAACCTCCTTATATAGTAGGTAAGTACGTGGTTTCGGACACGGCCGTGCTCTCGTTTGCCATCAAACGGTTGAGCTCTGCTGTGTGTGATCGTGTTATGTCGCAAAATGTGTTGAAAACTCCCACATAACATTAATAATGTGATTAAGGTGTTTACATGTCTGTAATACACCTCGATAATGCGACTAAAACAGGAATACTCCACGTCTTAATTCGATTTGTGTTTACTTCAAGTATGACTTTCGAGGGATTAAGGTCATCAATAATCACTGTTTACATGATAGTTTCTTAATCAGAGTATTGTCTTCACCGGGTTAATATCAGATTATTGTTGTCCACGTAAACGTACTGATAAAGAAGTGTGTATACATCTCAACTTTCCTATCCACTGGAGTCTATTAGGTCAGTTCTGTAAGGATTAAGAGCACTTCAATTGCACATACTGGAGATAAAACCTTTTAAACTAGCTAAAAATAATCCCACGACTCAAAATTGATTCTTCTAGGCCATTTCTTGTCATTAAGCTGTGGACAGATGTTTGGTCTGGAAAGTTAGGTATAAATATTGTAGGTCTAAACACACTAACAAATACACACGTCAAGTATTTTTGCAAATAGAAATAAATAATGATAAATAGAATTCACGTGAAAAAATAATTTGGGACTCCACACATTTATATTAGCACATAAGGGGTCAGATCATAAATGCAGCAGTAATAAAAATCCTCCAACATCCTCATAGTATCATCTGCTTTAGATAAACATCAGTCAGGACTGCATGTTATCTTGAGGGAAAGTGCAGGTTTTGCAACACACTTCATTTTTAAACAGAAAACTAAAACAAAAAAAAGAAACTGGATATTTACTCTTCAAGTTGTGTCCACTGAACTCAGCAAAATACAGACAGCCGTTTGGACTTGAAGAAAAGTTCTCTACAAGCCCTTGTTGAAATAAACCACGGTTGTGTTAGGACTGCTCTGTCGTATACTCTCCTGCAGCTCAGGCTCCAGCCTGCTCAGCTTCATAGAGCTACACACACACACACACACACACACATTATATTTTTTATATATTTTATATATATTATATATATATATATATATATATATATATATATATATATATATATATATATATATATATATATATATATATATATATATATGGGGCCACCAACAACCTAATAGAGAGCCACCATCTTTAAAAAATAATAAGAAAATGTGTTTAAGGCAAGCACTCACCTCTTCTGTGGGAATAGGGCGCAGCACAACGGAGTAGCAAACACCAGACTACCAGAGTGGAAACACAAAATTAATAATCAGCTATGATCCAGACATTTTACTGCCTGTGATGCAGAAATCATTAACAGTGGAACTTACCATAATCCCACAAGCCCAACTTGTACTGGGGCATTGAGCACTGGGAAGCGCTGGAGGGCAAGAGGGAGAAGATTTACATGTTTCATGGATCACACAACACAGTGCTGAAAGTCCAGCTCAGTTTAGACTTCGCATCAAGATTCCACAAAGTTAGCAGGCTTAGATAACCACAGCCTGATGTCCTGCTTCATTTAGTGTTTGTTTATGCCTCATACTGGGTAGCTTAATTGCCATCTAGTGGTGGAAAGTAGGAATTGTACTGTAACATGTGCTACTATCCAAATGTGTGACAGATTAAGCATTAATAATTAAACAACCCTTATCAGATACAGCAGCACAGCTAAGACTGGTGACCTGGGAGCAAAACAAAAAAAGGACACTATGACTTTACCTTCATGAAAGCTTTTTTCTCCAAGGCATTCATGATAACCGGAGGAATAGCTGTAAGCAGAATACAGAAAAATATACTTCAGAAAAGTTCTGGTAGCTCACAGAAAAACAAGGAATAACAAAGTGGTAGTCCAGGCACACAGAAGGAAGGTGTAGGGGTTTGTTTCAGACTTCAGTTATTCACAGCAAAGAATGAAACACACAAAACAAACAAACAACAACAAAACATAAAATATTTAAAATTTCTTTGTCAATTTTTGGGACCGTGGTCATAATTTTGATTATGCATTCTTGAGTGCAGCCTGTAACAGCTGAGATGCCTACCTGTCTATTTTAAAATCTATCACTCTGCTGAGTCTATATATATAAAAAAAAATCATCCATCTCTAATGATTCAATAGCAATAAAGAACTAGATTAGCTGGAGCACAAGTGTTAGAGTTCAGGCCTGGTCTGTGCACAATCCCTGACAACATTAGCATGAAATTATTAAAATAGTGCAGGCTCCTTACCCATGGCTGGTACTGCCATGCCGATTCGGGACACCACCACCTGTATAATGGCCTGCTGAGCAGCACTGGCAGATTCTCCCAGGCGATTACCCTCCTCATCAGTGACAGGAATACCATACTTCAGTTCCCTAAATAAAGGCAATAAATGGTGAGTTTTCTCCACACGTGTTGCTACACATAAATACTGATGATTCTTGGATTAAACCATTTAAACACACCGTTGTCTCATGAAGGGAATGTTAATGCAGTTTGCTGCTGCCACTGCAGCAAATGGAACAAACCGGCCGATAATAGCTGGCAGGTGCTGGCAAAAAAACCCCCAAAAAGTAATTTATTAACAAATGAATAGTGTTTCACATAAGGCAGTAAGAGAATTACACAGTTTATAGCTGTTATTTCACAGAAAATGAAGATTTTACTCTCAAACAGGTAAATCTTACAGGATACAGTTTATAGGCAGGTTCACTACATTAAATGTATGAGACAGGAAGTGTTATGTACTGTACACTAGACAAAACGAGAGCACTAGTTATATGTGATGTAGACATTTAAAATTCTCACCTTGGTTAGGGATTTGAGGCCAAGAGCAGTAACTACAGCTCCAGTTGTAGCACTGACATAGGCTGCTCCAAGCTGACTGCAAAAGCCCAAACACAAAGACTGATGTTAAATAAAGCATTAAAGCAAATTATAGCAAATTAAGCAATTCAAAACAATATAGGTAGAGTTAAACAATTTGCAATGTATGCTTTGACCAGACATAGCTAGAATGGTGACATCATGCACTGATAATGATTTGAAATCATAACAAGATTAATAGCACAAAACATTAAGCCATCTGCACTTACCACTACATCCTAGCCTGTAGACAAACACTACAAAAAGTTATATCTGAATATACACTATATGACCAAAGGTTCACCTAAGCATCACACTCATTTGTGCAGTGGTACCGCAGTGGTTAAGATGTTGGGCTACTGATCAGAAGGTCATGAGTTCAAATCCCAGCACTGCCAAGCTGCCACTACTGGCCCATTGCAAGGCCTTTAACCCTCAACTGCTCAGTTGTATAAATGAGATCAATTTCGTCTATGGCCAAATGCCGTAGACGTAAATGTGGTTCTTCCTCAAACTGCTGCCGCAAAGTTGTAAGCGCATAATTGTTCATACAAATGTCTTTGTGTGCTGTAGAATTACGTTTTCACTTCACTGGAGTTAAGAGGCATGACAATGCTCATGTACACAAAGCGAGCTCCAGGAACATTTGCCGATGCTGATGTAGAAGACCTTGAGTGGCCTGCACAGAGCCCTGACCTCAACCCCACTCAACTTATATCACTATACAATATAATACAATATAATAATATATAATTGTATAGGCTTAAATTAAATATTTATTTTATTTTAGCACGTTTATTTTATTTTTATTTTCTGTCAGTGAAATCTCAATACAGACTTGTTGTGTCATGTTGTTGCAATGAGAAACAGCCTGAGGGCACTGTGGGACACTATTGTGATTGACCCGCAAGGGGAGAAGGAGAATTAGTCATGGCTACAGTCACTAGCTTAGCTTTAGTAGCAAAAGGGGGACCAACACGGTGTTAATGCACATGGTTTTGGAATGAGAAAGGAAGAGTGTGATGGAGAGGTTTGCACAAACATTTGGCCATATAGTGCATGTGATTGGCCGGCATGTTTACCATCATGAGTATATGCTTCCAATAATTGATGAAGTGCTCCATTACACGTCTGTGGGCAGGAGTGTTTTTTTTTTTTTGCCATAGGTTTTCATAATGAAGCCTCTTGCTATAAAGGAGATCAATGCGTCCTTACTTTACAGAGATTGGTGCATCTCCACTGCGGTTTGTGTAGTTGACGATGGCATTGAAGGACTGGTTGACCCACTGCCAGAACACAACTGCAGGAGTTGTCCTGAATAAGAGAGAAACATGAACACAAAGATTAAAAAACATGCAAGAAATAAACTTGTAATATGTTGCATTCAACAATTCCACGTAGATAAAATTTGTTGCCAAAACAAAAGAACCTTCATTGAATCATGTGAGAAAAAAATAAAACACAGCATTCCCTAGATACTGTACATTACCCTAAAGCCTAGCTTATGTCAACAGACAGGTTGGTCAGGTTTTGTCAGATCAGTTGATGTTTGATGGTTGTAGAAAGTCTGAGCAGTGTGGTATGATTTTCCAACAAACTCAGATGCAATTTGACCTGGGCATGATTACATGAATCACATGGTTAATTCCCTAAAAATCTTAGGCCTCATTGATCAATGTTTTAGTAAAGTTGTTTGTATAACCGAACTAAAAAACAGCGCTGGCTTGCATTTGGTGACACCCACAAAACTCCATAAAAGGCAAAGCTCACCCAGCTGAAATGGCTCTCTCATAGGTAGGGGGGAAAGTTATTTTGACTCATGTCGATGACAGTAAAACTATATACAGGGGAGGAAATAAGTATTGGACGCGTCAACATTTTTTTTTTTAGTAAATACATTTCCAATGAGGTTATTCACATGAAATTTTCACCACACATCAGTATTAATTCAAGAAATCTGCAAATATAAAGAATTCACAGCATTAAAGTCCATTAAAAAGTTACATGTAATAAATTATTTAAAACGCTAAAATGATTTTAACTGGGCTTCACAAAATATACATTCAACTTGTGTGTAATTCAAATAAATAAGCAATTTAAATTTTACAGCAAAATCCAGAACAAATATAAAACTGCAGTAACTCATAGCGACTTGATGACCCGTACTGGATTGAATGGTTTTCTTCAAAAAATAGATGTCCTATTAATTAATTAAATTATATATATATATATATATATATATATATATATATATATATATATATATATATATATATATATATATATATATATATATATACACATACATATACACATACATATACACACACACACACACATTTACACAAGCCGATCATTCGAGGTTTACATTAGTAGACACTATTTGTAAATTAGTCCTCTTACGCATAAACTTACACACACTCAGGGGTAGAATACAAATTACAGGACTAATATGAATAACAAATTGAGTAAATGCTCCATTAAATCCAAAAACTATTTATCATAAGATCAATCTTGTCATAATACACTTTCCTGAGATATAGTCAGTATTTTTAAAATAACATTTCAACATCTAATCAACTGCTTCCAATAAAGAGCATGCATAATAATTTGTACAATTAAATGAAGGAATCACTGAATTCAGATTTCCACAGGCTGTTGTTAAATGCAGCACTACTGTCTTGCTGGCAGTTTGTTAGCAAACCTGTACATTGAGATCCATGTTGTGTATTGTGGAAAAGTATAAAGTGATATGACAAAAATGTCATATCACCCAGACCTATGTGAGAATTTGGGACACAGGAAATACAAATGAAATGCAACCAGGAGAGAAACTGGAAAAACTCAGTATGAAGATTTTTTTTCCATGGTGACTTATTTGTTGATGACTCACTACATTTCCTGCCATACTCTCACTTCCTATCATGAATTGTATGCTTTCCAGTTTACATCATTATATCAGTTCACCATACAGCACAAAAAAGGGAGGTACGTTGGATAAATACACATAAATAATCTTTCTACGTACAGCACATGTATAATGCCCTTACCTATAGAATGTGAGCATGCAGCCTGTGATGGTCATGTTCATTGGCACTTGTGCAGACATGCGACCAATCAGCAGCATCTTCTCACCAGTATCAGGATGAAAGGCAGAGTCATAGATGTATTTGGCCCTCCATAGTTGATCCTCTGTCAGGCCTGGTTTCACAATTCCTTTCCTGTGTAGAAGGACACAGCGGTCAGTTATTTTAATGCCTCAACAGTCACAAGTGCGACCAATTGCTTCATACAGAGTAGATGTCCTTCTAATTGTCAGCACCACTGGTTTTTCCAAAAAGTCGATAGATTTGTCGCTTATCTTGCAAAAAAAAAAAAAGGCGCTAAAGGGGTCTGAAAAGTTGGCAACACTGGTCTGCACTGACAGCAAAATACAGAGGGAGAGGGAATGTGGGGGTTTTCCATTTATGCACATACTATATCAAAAGCAATAAAATACACCTTGTACCCAAATGATGCCCTGTCTGTGTTTTTTATTTATTTATTTATTTTTAAACAATTTACGCTCCCCTTCCGATCTCTCCACGCCCCCCTGTTTGAGAACCACTGGCTTACACTATAGATAATGTAAATGTGTGTCAATAACATAGTCCGTAAAATTACTAGCCAAATTGTGTTTATACCAAATGCAGTTGAACTTTTAATTCTGATTGGTTGGAAGATGTTGATTAATTTTCTCCAACAGCAGCTCTTAGGCAAATCACAACTTTATATTAATGTGCTGGTTTTTAACACATACACTACATGGCCAAAAGTACTAAAAAGTGGACAGATGACCATCACACCCAAATGTGCTTCCTCTCAAAAGCACATGATTGTATAGAACAGCTTTTCCCAACCTTTTTTCCAGTCACAGCCCCCTATGAAAATTTTCAAAAATTTGTGGCACCCTACACAAACACTAATGCTAGACAGTGTTAGCTACACTGAGGATGAAGTTGATGGTCCAGAAGCATCTGGAGCTTTTCTTTTAAGAAATCTGTCCATATTCTTTTGCACTACACATGCATCGTCACACGCTAAATATTAGGATAAAACACACGCATACTGAAATTGATGTGCTGCTGACATGTCAGCGAGGGGGAGGGAATTATTTATTTTTTTTAATAATTATTGTTAGGTGTGCGTGTGTGTCTTATTATTTCTGTGTCTGTGTCATTATTTCAGACATCAGATATTTATCATATATATTAAAGGTTTTATGCACATTTTACCATTTTAGAAATGTCTGAAGGATTTTTACACGACACCCCTGCTCTCATCAGACGGCACCCGGATTGGGAAACACTGGTATAGAATGTCTTTGCACGCTTTAGCATTACCATTTCCCTTCACTGGAACAACATAAAATGTAACAATAAGTTGATAAAAAATAATGATGTGCCCTTCATTAATAATTTTTTTTTTTATATATATAGAACTAGCTAAATTGCTGTGGTATAAGAGGAAACTCCTCAGGACATCCAGAGTGCAGTTTAGGTGAACCCCCCGCTGACCTGTAATCCTCCACAATGACTCGCGCACCCTCCAGAACCTCATTGGAGAGCAGCACATTTCTTGGGTCAGTCACTGTGAAGAAATGCTGAGCTCTGCCCATAAACGTACTCTGGTCCCACTGTGGCTCCTTAATGTTGATGTTCAGCGGCAAATCCCCAGACATCCTTTCTCTTCTCCGTTCTGTCTATAAAGAACACAACACGTAACCCTCTTTTAAAATAAAATTATGGTCACACAAATAAACCCGGTTACATGCAGCACTCAGACTCAGAAAACCTCAGTCTGGATGATTCAATTATGCAAAAATTCTCTTGCGTTACAGGTTTTCTATCCATCATAGTTTTGCTGCATGAAGAGACTTGTCATGTTTAAAAACAAGTTCAGACAATGATCAAACACAGATCTTATGAGTGCTAACTCTTCAGTGTACATGAATGTAGCCTGAGCTGTAGATCAGGAACGCTGAGTCCTGCACAAGCCTGTTTTTCAGACTGTCAGTAATTAAAACTTGTAAGAATACCATCGATTCATCCATTTCGAAAGTAAAACACTGAGATCTATGAATTTTGTAAAAGTATCTTGTTTGTAGCTTCAATTAAACTAGTTTAAACCTGACAAAGGTTAGTTTACTAAGAAAACCTGACAAACATCCTACATGTAATTGATTATTTTTCTGTAATATCCTGATGGATGTACCCTCACACAGCCTTAAGTTTAAGTAATGATTTGTTTGCTGATGCTTCATCCTTTTTGAAATATGGAATTACGCCAATCATCATCATCATCCAACCTGGTCAACTTTTAAACCTCAAGAACAGACAGCTCGGTATTAGCAAGATAACCAAGGCTGAGCTAGCCAACTAAAATTATCATAAAGATGTTGGTTAACTCTTGTGCATCTTCGATAGAGATGCGTTTTAATATTCAACTGCAGACATCAAATCAATAAACGTTCAATAGCTGGTGGTGTAACTACTACACTTTCAGACTTAGCCAGCTGAGGTAGCTCTCCAGCTAACAAACAACAACCCGGCAATTTAACCTAGCTAGCCGACACAGCTAGCTAGCTAGCTAGCTAGCTAGCTATGCTACGTGCTAGTAATGTCACTTTCGGAAATAATTATCGTTTCGGTTAATTAACGTCTTTATTCAAATAGTCTAAGCCCAGAAACATACCTTTATCAAAATCAAAAACAGAATATGCAGCTCGAGATGCCTGATAAATTCAATGACCTCTCCACCACCGTTTCTACACAGTTTGACGTCTGCGGTGTTACGCGCGTGCGCGTGTTTGTGCGCGTGTTTGCGCGCGTGTATCGAGGCGGTGTTGCGAAAGAGCGCGGTGATTGGTTGAGCACGTAGGGCGGGGTTTGCTGTCACACCGGCACAGTTTGTGAGTTATTTGCAGTATTTGCTGTAGAGCAACACAGCTGAGTTCAGACGCCTGGATGACCTTGTGGTCATTACTTTATCACCATGTTAACCTGGAGGAATACTTTACTTAGAGTATTAGAGTAAATAATACTTAGAGTATTATTTTATGTCTTTCCCATGATGCACATACGACCTTGTAAACTGTATTCATTCTTTATGGTCATATTTCGAAATGATTCAGCATTAGCTTAGTAACATAAGGGTGGCTTTCCTAAGCTTAATCTTGGGTTGAAATTTTGTGTCATTAACAACAGTTAATAGAAAACAAGACCAACCTGATAATCTTATGTGGTTTTTAGAGAATAAGAATTACTGCTGCTGAAGGTTAGTCTCACAGACTGGTATAAACTTGGTTTGATGTTGGACATTCGCTATTTGTGGATATGCGGAAATTTTTGAAGAAAACCATTCAATCCAGTACGGGTCATTTTGACCCCCTTTATGCATTCGTGAAGGTTTTTTTTGGTTCATGCATTGTAGGGTTAAATATCAAGAATCTAAAAGGTGTGCATCATACCTGACACCTAGATGAACACTTTACAGTTGGTTATATGGCTGTAAGTCATTCCCTTCAAATGCTATTGAAGTTAGAAACGTGTATAACCATGTCGTATATAACTTTAGAGACGGTCCCTTAATTTCCGCATATCTGCGAATATCGAACGTCCAACTTCAAACCAACTTTATACCAGTGTCACACAAGGGGGGCCTATTTTTACGTTTCACACTTGCATTGACGTGGTAAGGCCAGTAGGTGGAAGTGTAACACCGCAGGAAAATGCCTTTCCATCACAACATTGTTCGTAAGGCATTCTGGATAGGCCAAAATTCTTAAAGGGAAACTTCAGCTTAAAGAAAAAAATGTTACGTGCATAACCATGTACTAAACACAATACGTATTAAGTTATAATTAAATTTCTTACACATTATATATGCTTGTGTAATGCTCTAATGCCATGAGAAACGATTGTCATACTCTAGATCAAATGAGCTTACAATGGCAACTTTAAGCTGGTTCAGGTAATCCAATCAGCCTGTCTGAGAGGCGGGCTGGATCACTACTAACCTCACTCTGCCTCAGGTGAGCTCATTCAGCGCAGCATGGAGACAGGTAATACTGACTGTGCTCATTTGCTTGTGTTTTTATATAACCTATATACTGGTTCTAGTTCAAATGACTGGTGACATTCACATATAGGCTATTTATTAATAGAAAAGTCATAGCTATATCACCATGTGTGTGTTCCCCCTCTGGCTTCATTAGTGTGTTTGTGTGAAATCCTGTTTTCAATGATGCTGGGATCCAAACTGTGTCGAATTATAATGTTACTTGTTTTCTTTTGATTGCAGAAGTTGCACCTGATACCCAATTGAACTAAGCTAAACATAAACACTATTTCAACCAGGCCAGCTTGACACCACATGGCAAGTCTAAGCATTGCAGTTGTGTTTGAGCTAGTTTTTGGTCCAGAGGAAGTGTCCAAATTGCTTTAGTTTTAAAATGGCACCAGATAGTTTCCCGCTTTTCGGCAGCTTGTTGTGTGAGCGCTGTCCACGGTGCTGGATATAAACACCTCACAGGATGGATGCTGCTTACTCTGTCACAGCTCTTCACATTACTGTAGAACTTAACTGCTTAGCCCTTAAAGTAAACATTGTGAAAAGTCCCAATTCTAAGCAGTTATGCCTTTGTTTCAGGAACATCTTACTTAAACTGGGGAGAGTGTAGTGTACCATTCCCTTTCTGGAATGTATTACCTGCTCATATCACCTTACGTCCCTTGGGAAATCATCGACATTGCAAGCTGTTCCTCACGGATCGCCAATCCTTTCTCATTATTGTTTATGAGTAAGTGAAGGTCGGGAAATAGTAGATAAATGACTATTGTCATGCATATGAGCTGTGAAGGATTACTCCAGCCCTTGTTTAGCCAGTGGAAGCTCTTAGTCTGGACAAAAATACCTCAACATCCTCAAAACCTCCACTCAAAGACGTATGTTTTTCTTTAGCTTTTCCAGGAAGTCTACTTGGATTCACTGAATTCACTGAACCTAGCCCCTTTGACATATGCTGGAACCGTGCAGAATAACACTCTTGGCAAATATTGCAGGAGCCTTTACAGGCTTGTTCTCTTGTGCCATTGCAACAGAGTTTTCCTTAGCACAGTCCACCTTCTGGTGCCTGGCACTGACCTACCAGTCCTCCAGTCCAGTTGCTCCCTTTCCTTGTCGAACCACAATCCCTGAATGAGGGTTCGAGGAGGGGTCCCAATCTCATCATGGCTTATTCATCTGCTGAGTCCCACAGAGAGATGACGAATGGGGCCCATCCTAACACCCACCCAGGAGGCCCGGGAACCTCCACTTTGCCACGATACTTGCACAAGAAGCAACAGCGGCAGAAGGGAATGAGATCTTCCTCCCCAATGGGTAGAGTCATCCTCATCAATTCACCTGTGGATGGTGAGTTACTAGTATAATCAACAGGTCTGATGTTCAGTTGAATTTAAAAGCTTCTGCTATAAGATAGGAACATCTGAAATTTATGTGAAAGTGAATATTAACGTCATTATTTAAATGTTGTGTGTGGTGCTGTCTGACTACAGGTGGGGATGATAGTGAAGACATCCACACAATCACTGTGGACAAGAGTGAGGATGGTAGGCTGGGCTTCAGTGTGCGTGGTGGCTCAGAGCATGGCCTTGGCATCTTTGTTAGCAAAGTGGAGGACAATAGCTCTGCAGGTATACATACATACACTGTATTACAAAGTATTACTCTGTTTTAGCACGTTAGTAATAGTTAAAGTAAAAGTATAAAAGTAAAAAAAACAATATTTAATTGCGTTCTCTATACAACTGCACAGACCATTGATCTCTTATTAACTCATGTTAAAAGTGATCTTCTAGTGAAACCCTGGTCTGACGTTAGTGTGATATACTGCTTCTGTTTAAGCGATTCCATGCCTGAAATGTTTTGTATGTGTACGGCAGAATTTGCAGGGTTGTCTGTTGGGGACAGGCTGGTGGAAGTGAATGGGATCAGCCTGGAAAGCATCACCATGAGCAGTGCTGTGAAGGTTTTGACAGGGAACAACCGCCTGCGCATGGTGGTTAGGCGTGTAGGGAAAGTGCCTGGAATCCGCTACTCCAAAGAGAAGACCACATGGTAAGGGAAGAATTTTTAACATACATTCAAATATATGATCATGTGGACAATTCTGGCATGGTTATGGTCAAATTATTGTTGTAATTTAAGATGTCATGGCTCATCATTTAATTCTACATTCCAAATTAAGCTGCTTTAGGCCAATTTCTGTTTAAAAAGAAATGTTTATTATAATATCTGGACATAGACAGGCATAATACAGTTCATGATTATTGCAGGCTATTTCACAGTTCAGGACCTTTTTAAAAACTTCCTGGTAATATTACAATGTCTTGTGATGACCTAGAGTCTCAACATTTGGCCAGCTTGATTTTGACCAAATATAAACTGTAATGCTAATACAAATGAGTATGGTCGGTGTCAGTGACTCAGTGTGTCTCAGTGGACATATACCTGTATAAAAAGTTTATTTTCAGTCTGCCTGGTGATTCCTGTTGATTCTGAATTACTAATTAACGCATCAAAACGAATCACATAAAACAGGACAGTGAAAGCTGTTCTGGCCCTGTCACCATCCTCTGTCTTTCATGCCCAGCAGTGTGGAAACCGACTGACTCTTGGCCTTTGCTCATTATCTTTCTTTCCAGCTACTCTTTCACCATACAATGGGGAAAGGGTATACTGCCATTTCATTAAGTGATATGATCACTGTACTAGCATGTGTCCACGATTATGGATGAATGGTTTTGTATGTGTTAGCAAGTATGTTTTTAAATGTATAATTTTTAAATGTTGGTACATATGTAATTTGGTGTGAGATTTTGTGCCAGTCTATGTTAACTAGAAAAGTTTTATTGTGTTGTGCAAATGCAGGCAATTATGTGTATAGTTATGTGTTTTGTAAAAATTTAATTGTGTGTAGGGTGGATCTAATCCATCGAAGGATGGTGGTGGAAGAGAGTGGTCACACCCCCTCTGAGGTCAGCTCAGATGGAGCTTTGCGCCGGATAGTGCACCTCTACACCACCTCAGATGATTACTGCCTGGGCTTTAACATCCGTGGTGGCAAAGAGTTTGGCCTGGGCATCTATGTCTCAAAGTATGGACGAAGAAGGAGCTGCGTCTCTGTGGTTTATATTTAATGAGATTTTATGAATTTCTTGCTTTGTAGTCCCTGTCTTAGGCTGCAAAGTCTAAGTTGTTTATTTGCTTGGTTTGTTGATTAGGCTGGACCCTGGTGGCTTGGCAGAGCAAAATGGTATTAAAATGGGAGACCAGATTCTGGCAGCAAATGGAGTGAGTTTTGAAGATATTACACACAGCAATGCTGTGGAAGTCCTGAAGAGCCACACCCATGTCATGCTCACTATTAAGGTAAGAGTTCTCCTCTTTGGGTTGAGATATATTAATTGGCAATTATAATTTGCTTCAACATTTTCAACACGAGCCTACACTGGCTGTGTCTGGATTTAATTTAATGTAGGAACACGAGCAATACATTATGTGCATTATGAATATTTTACAGTCACTGGATACCGACATTATTTATGGAATGCGTCAAAGAATATTGTGTTTAAAATCACTTCTCTGTTGGAAACTCACTCATGCATTCTAATAGATGACAGAGACAGATTACTAATGTTAAAAGGGCTAAATGATTAATAGGGAGTAGTCAGAGCGCCACATGTTTTTATTGAATGGCAACTACTTCTCTACATACATTCTTATCAAACTACTGGACAGCCCACCTTTTGTGTTTTGGAACATTAACCCCAGTTTGATAATCCTTAAATAGAAGTGATATTTTGAGCTCAAACATGCAGAGACATTGTATAGTTTTTTTTAATCTACACAACACTAGTTTTGTAATTATTATTGACAAAAATAATTGACACCCTCACAATGAATAATTTGTGACTTCTGCCCTGGAGATAATCAGCACTGAGTCATTTCCTGTAATGTCTAAAGACACTTGTAGAGGAGTCTTAATTCACTCCTCCATGCAGAACAGTTTAAGCTCCTTTATATTCTCAGGTTTGAGACCATGTTTTTCTGCTTCAGACAGGTGAAACTTTATGTTGTGGCCCTGATTGTGCTTAATGTTATTTTTAACTGCTTATGTATTTTTATATCCATTACCTGATGTGTACAGGTTAGGGGTGCAATGCAATGCCATTATCTGTATCTGTATTTGTTATGTGATCCAGATATTTGTATCTATATCTATAATTTGATTTAAATCCGAAGTGCACATGACCTAAATCATAAGGTTTTTCTTTAAATTAACCATATGCCACTCAAAAACACTGGAAAAAACTGTCAGCACTATTAGCTTGGTGTGCAAATGAATCTAAAGGTTTCTTAATTCCACTCACACAATTATTATTTTTTAGTCCCTGCCCATGATATTACCTAATAAATTTAGTTGGTTCTATTTTCCAAAATTAAAACAAACTAATAGCCTAATTTAAACCACCATGACCCTAACCAGGCATTTAGTAAGAACTGCTGCACCTTCATGTTAATGAATGTAGTCTTTTATTTGTCCCACTAGCTTCATACCTGTGTCCTTCATTCTCGCACCCACATCATATGAAAATAAAACACCTCCCCTGCCCCAACTGGTGCATCCAGTGGGATATTTCCAACAAAAAAATGAAATGCTACAGAAAATATTTGCATGTCATTAAAGAAAGTAACATATTACATAATACACCACTTTTCAGATAAAAAAAATAATGACGTCTGTCGGGTTTTACCTGCAAAACAGAAGCAAGCATGACAGTTAAAGTCTCCAGAGGAACTGTGGCAGATTCTTCAAGATGCGCAGTAAAACTTACCAGCCAATTTCCTCATAAAACTGCACAAAGTGTACCTGAGAATACTGATTAATTTTTAAAAAGCAAAGGGTTGCAACACCAAATATTGACTCGGTTTAGTTTTTACTATTAGAGAAAAACTACTGTTTTTCATAGCAGAGTTTTTATGTAGAAACATATAATCTTATTAATTTCTGAAGGCGTCTTTGCTTTACAGTATTTCTTTGCATGTGCCTGAGACTTTTGCGTAGTACTGAATATATTTGAAAGAAAATACAATTGTTTAGGCATATTCTCCCCATGTCTGTGTTGGTTTCTTTGGTTTCCTCTCACCACCCAATAACATTCTGGTAGGTGAACTGGCTACATTAAAATTACCCCTAGGTACTTGTGCTTGCCCTGCAATGGACCACTGCAATAGGCTCCTGACCACAGCAGTTACTGAAGATGAAATAGTTCTAAACTTTAATTCTGTCATTCTAAATAGTTTCTCCTGTTGCTTGTGTGGAATTCTATATTCTATATATGTCTGTGGGTAATTTCTAATGGTGTAGATTCATAGCTAAAGATTTCATGCTGAGGCGCTATGAGTTAAACACAGTTTCTTATTGAGCCCATCAATGAGACTGAATAGTAAAGAAGACAGCTGGCATTTTGTCGTCACATTTCTGCTTGCTCACTTTACTCAAGAGAGTCTCAGGTTACGCCTGTGAAAAAGTGCCAGGGTATGTGCATTATTCACCAGGCCACAGGGATCAGATTATAATCAGCAGAAAATGTCTTTTTTATGGCCTTTTCTTAACCTAGCTCAATTTGTAGCAGGTTGATAAATCAAGCTGACAATGTAAGCATGCTAAGTTTGCTATTCCTGACTATTCCTTCTGTTGATGTCAGCACACTGCTGGTGACACTTTCTTAATCCAAGCAGTGGCAGCAGGTCAGAGAAAAGCAGTGCCTTGCCCTCCAATGTTAAGGTTAATGTTTAGAAAGAATTCCAGATTATAAAATCAACAGTTTTTCTTTCTTTTGTGTTAGAAAAGCCCAGTATTATTAGGCCAGTTTCTCTATGTATCCTTTAAGTTCCCTTACCATAACCCTATTGATGATAGATTTAACCTAATTTACTTCAAGCAACTCTAATATCAATGTTATATCAATTAGCAGGTAATCCAAACCGTTCCATACGAAATTAGTTTTCACTGTATAAAGTTCAGAATCATAACATATAAAATCTTCAGTTATTAGGCTGACTAAACTCACTTTACATACAGTAAGTTATTAAAGTTAAGGTTAATTCATGGTCATGTACTATGTTGAAGATTAATACCAACCTGGTCATTTCTATCCAAAACTTTTAAGAATAAAGTTACTGCTAACATTTGGAGTGTAAATTTGCAGAGAATGTAGCTTGGAGTTTTTTATTTCATAGTGAATGATGTCACTTTCAGTATCTCTTAGCAAGATAAGTGCTTGTCTTGGCTGATCTTTGACCATATGGGTAATATTTACTGAAAATGGCACATCGCCTTGCTTCCATGCTTCTCTTTGCTCTAGTAAATATGACCGTCACATGACCTGCTGAGCCATTATTAAGTGCCTCCACATGGGCAAGAGGAGATGAGGGGAGGAGTGGAGGAGAAGGGAACCCAGATCATTCAGGCTCAATAATAACTAGCAAAAGAATATAAACACATTCAGTGTTGTTGAAGCCAGTTGATTTCCATGTAGATCTCGCGAAAAGATTGCATAGCACACTGTGACAACTTGTCTGTTTTATTTTTTCAAGGGAAATGTGTGGTGAGGGCTATTGACTTGGCTAATCATAATCATGGCCCTGTGATAGGTAGAATATTAGAGTGAAAGACTGTGAGGCAGCTGTAAGCAGTCATAATAGTGTGATCAGGTAGAAATCCTTGAACAACACAATGTGATCTGATATTCATTCAGTGGCTGCACTTTGATAACTGGTGTTTACTGTTGTTGAATAATTTCGAACTCTTCCTCACCACATTTTACCTCAAGCCATTAAAACTTTGTTATCTGTGTTATCAACCGTTTTATGATTTATTTTTTTTACTTTTAAAGGAGGCTGGGCGGTATCCTGCATATAAGGAGATGGTAGCAGAGTACAGCTGGCTCAATAAATGTATGTAAATTGGTTTGCATACACTACTTATACAAATATCCATTATTAAATGTAAAGGTTCAAACTGAGTTTTAAAGAGCACTCCTGCCCCTAATTATCAGCTAATTATGTACAGTTATGTGAAAAAATCATATATATATATATATAATGACCCTCTTTGAAACAGTGCCAATACACTCTTATCAAATGACACATAAAAATGAAAATTAAAAAAAAAAAAGATCATTTACATGGAAAAAGTAAGTACACCCCTACATTTATCACACCTTCAAATTAGAATCAGGTGTTCAAGATTGGGTGCCAGTGATTAGAACCTGCTTAGGGAGTGTCTTATTTATACCCCTCTCATATCTAGTGTCTGGTGTTCCCTTTGCAATTGAGGTGTGTGATGTCATCATGCCAAGATCTAAAGAGCTCTGTAAGGCCTTAAGAAAAAAGATTGTGGATGCCTATGAGTCTGGCAAGGGATTTAAAAAGATCTCCAAATTATTTTAAATAGATCATTCCACTGTACTGAAAACAATCTACAAGTGGCACAGATTTCAAATGACTGCCAATTTATCCAGGACTGGCCATCCCAGCAAATTCAGCCCAAGAGCAGACCGTCTGATGCAAAAAGAAGTCTCCAAGAATTCCCAAAATTCATCACAGGATCTGCTAGTAAGTCTTGCAAAGAGATTGCACAAATTTGACCTGCATGGGAGACATGCCAGGAAAAAGCCTTCACTGTCTAAAAAAAATTTAGAGCAAGACTACAGTTTGCCAATGAGCATATAGGCAAAGACCAGGCCTTTTGGAATAATGTGCTCTGCACAGACGAATCAAACATAGAGTTGTTTGGAAACAGTAACAGCAGACATGTTTGGCACAGACCAACGACAGCTTTTCAGGAGAAGCACCTCACACTAACTGTGAAGCACGGTGGTGGAAATGTTATGATTTGGGGTTGCTTCGCTGCCTCAGGGACTGGACAGCTTGCATTCATTAATTCAAATATGAATTCTGCATCATCAAAGAGTCCATATGAAACGGACATTGTATGTAAGAAAACCCTCAAACATCTTGCAACTGAAAGATTATTGCATAGAAGAGTGGACAAAAATTCCAGCAAGCTGATGGCAGAGACTGATGGACAATTATGCAAAATACCTACAAGAAGTTAAACGGGGCAATACTAGATTCTGAGGCCAAGGGTGTACTTACTTTTTCCACAGAAGAATACTGTGTCAAATCTGATATTTCTACTGAATAAATTATTGAAAAAGTTATTTTTCCTTGTGGTGTTGTTAAAGCATATCAACTTTATTAGTAGGCACTGTTTCAAGGATGATCAAATGTTTGCTTTTCTTAATATGTCAAAAAAGGCAACAATTTCCATGGGTTGTATTTACCTTTATACATGAATGTGTATATGAATGTGTACAAACTTAGTTATATAAAAATAGTTATAGATTTAGGGGTGTACTTATTTTTTCCACATGACTGTATGTGTTTAATATTTTAAAATATGAACTCATCCCTAGTTAGAGGATTTCTCTATAATCAGGACTCATAATTTTGTCTCTCTTGATTCTGTTGTCCCAGTGGCTAATGGGGGCCAGCCAGCCTCCTCTCAGGGTTCAGACTCCTACTCGTCCACCTCCTCTCTGTCCTCTGGGACACCAGTCAGCTCCCTCAGCGGCCTCTCACAGGTCATGTTCCCCCCTCCATTTGGCTCAGAGATGGTAGATGTGTGTATCTCTACTGAGGATGGCTCATCACGCAAGCCCAGCTCTGATCGCACTGAGACAGCCATCCAGACCGACCCCCTGGATCCTGATACATCACCTCAGCCCACCAGGGTCATCTCCATGGACACCAGCCGGATGGTTGGTGAGACTGTTCTTTTGAAGGACACAGTGATCAGGAGTGGCAGTTTTGATAAGCATCGTGAAGCGCATAAAAGGACATTTTCCGCAGGAGACAAGGAAATTCTGGACTCTCCAAAAACTGCAGTGCTAATGGCTCTCAGTAAACCTCGCAAACCCATCCGCCGATCCCAGAGTCATATCACTGTCTCAGGTACAGCAAGACCTGGGTGCTGAGTGCCTTCTAGCTTTTGCCTGAACACTGTAGCTTTCTTTTAACACATGTTTAAAGGGTCAACCTCTAGTTTAAATGCATCATGTAGCTAGTGATTCAATATCCTCACATTTATTGTCACACCTGTGGTACAGTGCTGTGAAAAAGTATCACATTTCTTCTGTTTTTGTGTATATCTCATTCTAAATATTTTTAGATCTTCAAACGAAATACAACATAAAACCTGAGTAAACACACTATACAGTTTATATTTTTATTTTTATTGAAGCAAAAGAAGTTATCCAACACCTATCACACATGTGAAAAACTAATTGCCTCCTTAAACTTAAAATCCGGTTGTGTCACCTTTAGGACATTGTGGAAATTCTCCTATACCATTTTCTGGTAGAGAGTAGAATTTTTTTTTTTTTTACGGTTTTCTGGTAGAGAGCAGAATTCAGGTTTCCCTCAATTATTGCAAGTTGCCCAGACCCTGAAGCAGCAAAGCATCCCTACACCATCACACTATCACCACCATGCTTGACTGTAGGTATGATGTTCTTTTTGTGGAATTCTGTGTTTGGTTTACGGCAGATGTAACAGGACCCCTGTCTTCCAAACAGTTCCACTTTTGACTCATCAATCCACAGAACATTCTCCCAAATGGTTTGAGGATCATCAAGGTGTGTTTTTGCAAAATTCAGACAAGCCTTAAAGTGGTTTTCACCTCGCCACTCTTCCATGGATGCCATTTTTGCCCAGTGTCTTTCTGATAATGGAGTCATGAACAGTGATCTTTACTGATGCAAGAGAGGCCTGTAGTTCCTTTGATATTGTCCTTGGCTCTTTTGTGACTTGCTGGATGAGTAGTAGTTGTGCTCTTGGAGGAATTTTGGAACGTCGGCCACTTCTGGGAAGGTTCACTGCTGTGCCGAGTTTTTCCATTTGGAGACAGTGGCTCTCACTGTGGTTCTTTGGCATCCCAGAGCCTTTGAAATAGCTTTGTAACCCTTCCCAGATTAATGTATTTCAATCACCTTCTTCCTCATTCTGGAATTTCTTTCTACATTGACATAGTGTGTTACTGGGTAAGACCTTTTAACCAACTTCATGCTGTTGAAAAAGTTCTGTTTAAGTGTTGATTTGATTGAACAGGGTTTGCAGTAATCAGGCCTGGTTGTGTCTAGTCCAGCTGAACCCCATTATGAATGCAGTTTTATAGATTTGGGGAATTAGTAACTATGGGTACAAATACATTTTCACACAGGCCCAGTTGGTATTGGATAACTTTTTTGCTTCAATAAATAACATTTATTATTCATAAACTGTATTTTGTGTTTACTCAGATTGCCTTTGTTTTATCTTAGAGTTTTTTCTGAAACAATTTAGTATGAGATATGAGAAATCAGGACTTTTCACAGCACTGTAGCTTGTCTATAGCGGGAGGTGGGACATAGCCCAGTCATGTATATACTGTATCAGCCGTGTAAGAAGTGTTAATTTCTCCATATATAGCCATGTCTGAAATTGAGACTTTTGTGTGTTTCTGTTTGTGCGTGTGTGTGCATGTGTGTGTGTGTGTGTTTTGATATTGAACAGAGGACAAGCAAAAGAAGAAACAGCAGCAGGCAGTGAAGGCTGAGGCGTCTGGAAGCACACTGCAGCGCTCCAAAACCTTTGTCAGTCTGCTGTTCAAAAGTGGTCGAAGAAGAGACAGATCTGCCTCTAGAGACAGGAAGGATACGGGGACAGGACAGCGGCATCGAGCAGGTTCCAAATCACCAGCGGGTAACAATTTTTCCAGAAAGACTAAGTGTATATGCACACAGATGCAGAAGAAATAGCCATTACGTACATCATCCACACCAAAACACACACACACACAGATTTGCACTTGAAAGGCCAGCAGGCAGCATAATGAAAGTATATGGAGGCTGGTTCAGAGAGACCTGCTTTGCTGTTAATTATGCAGTAATTCCCATGGAGTGGCCTTTAGTCTAGCTACAGTAGATCAGCATAACTAATGATGGATTACATGCTCTCATTATCACAACCAGCCAGAATGCAGCAAAACCAGCCCATAACATTGCTTGGCTTCTTTAGGCTTTCAAATGTTGTTTTATGTTAGTTTTGTACAGCAAATATAGAAGACAAGTTTGGATGTATGAGCAGAATAAGCGATAAAGGAGTCTATGTGAATAATTTTTTTGGCAGTATTTGGCAGCTGTGGTGTTTAGAAGTCCTCGTGAGATTGTTGTTAGCTTAGTCTAATATTTTGTGAGTATTTGATTATTAATCCCTCAACCTTCCAGGACAGATCAGTGAGTCCAGACATACATTCCATGCTCTCATAACTATATGCCTTTCCTATTGGTGTCATAATAGTTAATGAATTGTGTGTTTTAAGATGAATAATGAACAGTAAACTGGAAGATTGATAAAGGATTAGTATTACCTTATTGTATAAGTGTTACTTGACTATTATACTTATGTATAATATCCAGCTCAACAAAGATTACTGGATGTAACTATTCTTATTAATGCTATCAAAGACACTGTGCATTTTTTTTGCTGCTTTGCTGTGGTTTACATAAAGGTAAAGAGCGCAGTCGGTCCATCATTAATCTCCTGAGTTCTCCGCGGGAGACCCGTGCTGGTGTGTGGGAGCCCGAAGCCATGCCCAGTCCCGAGACCATGGCCATGGTGGAGAGCATGGCGTGCAAACTGCTGAGTGAGGATGAGGTGGCTGCAGTAATGAGACACTGCAATAGGGTGAGCATGGGATTATGTATTCACCCTTCTAGTATGTCTGCTAAACACTAGTGTGAGATAAACATGGTTACAGATTTGTCAGTCAAGTTTTTGTGTGTTGTTCACTCTGTATTAGAGATTGATGTGTCTGCTTGCTGCTCTTACAGAAAGACAGATATGGCTATGATTAGGACAGAATGTTTTGAATCATATGATGTATAGCATAAACACCACACATAATGCCGTGCCATGGAGAGATCAACATTTTCAAACCTACACAACTCTCTTGTCCAGCACTTCAACACTTTAAATGAAGATAAATTGGAGAACGTAAACTATCTCTCAATCCATCCATCCATCCATCTTTTATACCGCTAATCCTTCATGGTCACGAGGAACCTGGAGCCTATCCCAGGGAGCATCGGCCACAAGACGTGGTACACCCTAGACAGGGTCCTAAATTATCTCTCTTTAAAGCCATATTTATTCAAAGCATGAGCATTTAGAACATCTCAAACACAGACATCTAAGAGTCTCTCAAAGCATGAGAGCATGTATTCTGCAGTTGTACTTAAATATATACTCTATAATCACCTGAGCTATGCTGCTAAATAAGTTAAATAGGCCACTTCTTACTCTGTGTACTGCAGTTTTTGACCGAGCGGGTGGTAGAAGACTTGGTACGCCCCCTGCTGGCTATCCTTGACAGACCTGAAAAGTTGCTGCTGCTCAGGGAGATCAGGTCAGGATGGAACAGAGGCTTGCCAATTACACTCTACTGATATAATTACAATTTCTGAGACATGGCATATGAAACTTTCATATGTTGACATGGCATTTTTACAGCACAGTGAGTTTATTCATATTTAAAAATCATCATGTGTCTAGAATGATCATCCCCCCAACAGACCTGGGTCGGTTTGACAGCATGGTAATGCCTTTTGAACTGGAGGCCTATGACATTTTAAAGAGCCGCTCTGGTAAGACCGTAGAACATTTAACGTTCCAAATGACATTTGTTTTAGTTGAAAGACCTTTTATATTGTCTAGGTTAAGATATTTTTATGGTATAAAATATTCTACCAGTTCAACTAAATTACAACTTTAAAGATATAAACTGAATTAATGATACAAAATTGTACTAAATTAGTAAAAGTGTGATTACACACTCTACCTAGGCTGTGAGGAGTCTGTGTGTGTTTAGAATATATGTGTGTTGTGTGTCCTCAGTGCGCTCCCCGGTTCTACGTTCTCCTCGGCATGGTGGAACTCCTCGTCGCCATCTCATAACACCCATCCCAGGTAATGCTTCCAGTGCTAGATGTTATGGAGATTCATTTTTCCCATTACTATAAAAGCCAAGCACATGTCCTCCATACACGCACACACACAATATTCTGCTTTATTTAAAGCCTCTTATGCCCCTCACCGTGTCAATATGAGGTCTGTGGAGGAAGTTCTGTTGTATAAAAATGCCATTCATAAAAGACATTCATAGGATGCTTATCTGGAGTCACACATCTCTGACTGTGTAAATGGACAGTTAGACCCAGCCCTATCGTGTGCCTCTCCTGACCCCTGGGTCACTGAGCTGAGCAAGGTGAGGACCTGCTGACATTGTGCATGGTTACGGTCAGTGCATGCCTGTGCTCTAGGCCTCTGAATCTTGAATGGGAATCAGTTGTGAAATACAAGTAAGGCGCCTTGCATTGTTTAACCTTCTGGAGACTGCCCACACAAGTCTGGAGCTTATTGCTAGTCTGTTTTGTCCATTGTGCAAAGCCACAGTAGAGTAATTCAAACTTTCGAACAGAGGCCTGTGAAATCTGAGTGAGGCAGTCACTAAGTGTGCATATTTGTGTGTTCATTACACCTCAGTCTCTGTACATAAATGCTATTAATCTCATTTTGCGACATACAATATAAGAAAAAGAGCAAGTACATCAGATGCTGATAAGGTCTTTGGATGATATCCATGTTTGTATTTCAGTCCCATAAATAAGCATGAATGAAATGCAGCACTGTTTGTGAGTGTGTGACTTTGACCATGTTTATACCAGTTGAGGTCATAAGTTTACATACGCCTTGCAGTTTAACTGTTCAGAACAAAAAGGGATCCATGAACAACTACAACAAAGCATAAAAACAGTCGTTGATCATCCAGCTAACAACACACGGTATTAAGAATGAAGCGTATGTAAAGTTTTGAACTGGTTCATTTGTGTAAATTCAGTTATTGTTGTGCCTTAACATCTGTTATGTAAAACAGCTTATTCAGGGCAGTACTAAATAAAAAAACAAAATGCAATTTTTATAATCCCATTTTTTAATATAAACTATTAACATTTTGCAGATTCTGCAAGGCATATGTAAACTTATGACCTCAACGGTTTATTGTATCTGGAGTATATTATTTTAACCGCATGCATTTACACTTCTAGCCAAATACCTCTCAGGTTAGCCTGACAACTGAAATCTGATTGCTGTATATTGTATAATTGCTGAATAATGTGCAAATGAGCTCATAACTCTTGTTAATCAACCTCCTGTGTTCCTTTTTCTCCAGTTTTTGTAAAAGGAGGTTTGCTGCATCAAAATGAATCATTTTGCATGTTTTTATACTCTTTAAAGCCTCCAACATCAGCAGTCATGGAGCATGTGTGTTGCGATATGATTTGAGAAGTGTTTTAGATGTTGAATGTCGAATGGACAGAGAGATGTATTTACACCTGTATAACATGTCTCAGACCTATCATGTTTGATCATGTGTCTAGGATGCATTTACACCTGCATTTTTATCTGATTGATTATGAGACATGTGAAAGAACTAGGATTTTGTGTATCATTGTGTGTGCTAGTATATTTGTAATCATACCAGTTAATGAAATCCTGCAGTGTGGCTCTATGTCTCTTGCCTCAGACTACAGGGGAGGCTTCCAGTTGCAGCCTGTGCAGGATTTGGAGCGAGATCGACAGCTGATGCAGGAGCTGGAGCGACTCAGGTTGGCCGGCCTCCCCACTGGCAAGCTCCCTCCTCCCCGAGCCTTCACACCTCTGTTGGACATACCTGTGGACAGCTACATTTCTGGCTCCATTCGGCAGCACTCCTTAAGCCCACCTCGCCCCAAACAGCTGCTTGACGAGTCCCCTCACAGCACAGAGTGGCGTGGACGTTCCCCTAAAAGACAAGAACATGATTTGCCTCACATGGCAAGCCATGGTAATACCACTCCAGAGCGGGGAAGATCACCATACAGGAACGGTCATGGCAAATCTACAAGGGCCAGATCTGGCAATGGAAAAGAGGTTAAGTACACAGTAATGAGTGCACACAGGAGGAGCAGAACACCAATAACGCAGGTATTTGGGCCGGACATGCTGCACAACCCAATGGAAAGGGAGCAGGCAAATGGACATGCTGGTTCCTCAGAGAACAGCCAAGACAGCGTGTCAGTGCAGGAGTATGAGCTAACCACCGTCTTCATATCTAAGTGCAAACAGTCTCTGGGTAAGTGTGCATGGGAACTCTGAGTTGTGTGGACATCATGTTTACAACATTCTTGGGAGAATTAAAAGTCGAAACCAGAACACACTAAACACTGTGTGCACAAATATAAGAAAGAAGCTAATTGTTATGTGGAAGAGTATCTGCCCAACTTTACCAGTAGGGGTCAGTGAATAACCTAATGCATCCACTGACAAGCTATTCCAAGAACAGGAAAATGACGGCAGAGCATAAATAGGTGTAGATACATTAAAGTTCAAGGGTTGGCTGTTAGCTTGCCAGATGTTTACAGACATTTAAAGTTGTCACTACCTGACATTTTTCTGTCAGAAAAGGGTCAACGATAGCCAGTGGAAATTCAATTCAATTCAATTCAATTTTATTTGTATAGCGCTTTTTACAATAGACATTGTCTCAAAGCAGCTTTACAGAAATATCAACATGGTATACAGATATTAAAGGTGCGAATTTATCCCAACTGAGCAAGCCACTGAGTGGCGACGGTGGCAAGGAAAAACTCCCTAAGATGTTTTAAGAGGAAGAAACCTTGAGAGGAACCCGACTCAGAAGGGAACCCATCCTCATCTGGGTAACAACAGATAGTGTGAAAAAGTTCATTATGGATTTATATGAAGTCTGTATGGCCTTAGGAGCAGCCGTAGTCCCAGCAGTCTGGAATTAGAGAAGATTTGAGCTCCATCCAGAGGCAGAAAGGATCTGGATCTCTAGTATCTCCATAAATTCATGTGGGGCTCGGCGAAAGGAGAGAGGGAGAAAAAAGATAATTATGACTGCGAAGTAGTAGAACAGAATCTAGTCAGGGTAGGCTTGAGTAAACAAATACGTTTTAAGCCTAGACTTAAACACTGAGACTGTGTCTGAGTCCCGAACACTAATAGGAAGACTGTTCCATAACAGTGGGGCTCTGTAAGCGAAGGCTCTTCCCCCTGCTGTAGCCTTCACTATTCGAGGTACCGTCAAATAGCCTGCATCTTTTGATCTAAGTAGGCGTGGCGGATTATATAAAACCAAAAGGTCGCTTAGATATTGTGGTGCGAGACCATTTAGTGCTTTATAGGTTAATAAAAGTATTTTATAGTTAATGCGAGATTTTACTGGGAGCCAATGCAGTATTGATAATATCGGTGTGATATGGTCGTACCTTCTAGTTCTAGTTAGGACTCTAGCAGCTGCATTCTGTAACCATGTGATCAGAAAGATTACTTCTAGCTACACGTGGGCCTAATAAAAGTATTTCTGTTTTATCAGAATTAAGTAGAAGGAAGTTAGTTAACATCCAATGTCTAATGTCCTTTACACAATCCTCAACTTTACTAAGCTTCTGTCTGTCCTCTGGCTTCGCTGAAACATACAACTGTGTATCATCAGCATAACAGTGGAAGCTAATTCCATGTTTACGAATAATTTGACCTAGGGGTAGCATATATAAAGTAAAGAGCAGTGGGCCTAAAACAGAACCCTGTGGAACTCCAAAAGTAACCTCAGTACGCATGGAGAATTCACCATTTACATCTACGAACTGATAACGATCGGTCAGATAAGACCTGAGCCAGGAGAGGACTGTTCCCTTAATACCAACAACATTTTCTAATCTATCAAGGAGAATAGTTTGATCTATAGTATCAAAAGCTGCACTAAGGTCGAGTAACACAAGCAGAGAGACACAACCCTGATCGTAGGTCAGTAGAAGGTCATTTACTACTTTAACTAATGCTGTCTCTGTGCTATGATGAGGTCTAAACCCTGACTGATACATTTCATGAATGTTATTCCTATCTAAGTACGAGCATAACTGCTTTGCTACAACCTTTTCTAAAATCTTAGAGATGAAGGGGAGATTTGATATTGGTCTATAGCTGGACAATTGAGACGGGTCAAGATCAGATTTTTTAATCAAGGGTTTAATAACTGCTAATTTAAGTGATTTAGGTACATAGCCAGTGCTTAGGGAAGAATTGATTATATTTAGAAGTGGTTCAATTACTCCTGGACAAATCTGTTTAAACAAACATGTAGGTACGGGATTAATTATGAGTAGGTAGGGAAAGATTAATTATGAGAAGTCTTCGATGAAATATAATCTGTTCTAGATAATACAGTGCATATAATACTGGTACTAGGAAACAGTGCAGTGCTGAACACTGAAAGCAGCAGGCAGATCTCTGCTCTAAGCAGCTCAGTCATGCTGTTGTGGGGTGAAAAATTACACATAGATAATGTATAGATAATGTACTCAAGAAAAAGTCAAAAGTTACTACTTTACAACTACTATTATTAAAAAGTAATTTCTTTTAAATTATGGAATTAAGAAGGTCACAGCAGATGAGAATTTGGCATGATTCAATTAGGTTTTATTTTTCTATGTTGTTGAATTTCCTAATTAAAATGCAAACATGATGCATGGGTGCCTATTCTATTGATGTATAGCTTACAGTACAGTCACTGACTGGACGAGAGAAGAAGAGAGTTTTGATTTTTAACTAGTACTTTGAAGGTCAAAATCAAAATGTAAGAAGTAAAAGGTGACCTTTTTCCTGGAAATATAATTGAGTATTTAATAAAAAAATATGAAGAGTATTCAATTTCAGTAACACACAAGCAAAATAATACTTAAGTATAGTAAAGTATAGTAAAGTTACTCAAATATTTCCATCCCTGATAACAGCGTTTTTGTTTAATAAATAGAAATTAAGGAAGCAAATGTATCTACAATGGATATAAAAAGTCTACACACCCCTGTCGAAATGGCAAGTAAAGGGCTTCTGTCTAGCCACTCTACCCCATACAGACATGTGTAGAATATGAGAAATTGTTATCACATGCAGAGAGTGTTCAGTACTTGTCAGATATTCCTGCAGCTCCTTTAATGTTGCTGTAGGTCTTTTGGCAGCCTCCCTGTTAAGTTTTTGTCTTGTCCTTTTATACAGTTTTGAGGGATGTCCTGTTCTTAGTAATGTCACTGTGATGCTCCATTTTCTGCATTTGTTAATGATGGTGTTACATGGTGCATCAAATGTTTTGGAAATTCCATTATACCCCTCTCTTGATCGATATCTTTCGACAAGTAAAATACTGTACATGCTTTGTCAGCTCTTTGCGGACCATGGCTTGGTGCCGGATGACACCAAGAAGATGTGAAGAAAATCCTACAGAAACAGCTGGTCTTTATTTGGGGCTAATTAGAATAATTTACTTGATGACAGCTGTATGATAATTACTCTTGAATATGAGATTGAATGTGATTGGTTCATTCTGAACACAGCCACATTCCCAGTTATAAAAGGGTGCACAAACTTATGCATCCATGTTATTTTAAGCATTTTATTTTTCCTATTTTCCCCTAAAATGTTTCTGATTGTTTTTCACTTAATTTCTATCCGTTGTGATTGCACACTGAGGGTGGAAAAAGGTCTTACATCACATAAACCTGCCATTTTAACCGAGGTGTTTAGACTTTTTATGTCCATTGTACATTGGAAGCTCCAAAAAACAGTTATATATCAGTTATAAAGGTTTTATATATATATATTATAATTATATATATATAAAAAACAGTCATAAAAGTTATATATCATGTATCATATAGTGATTTATCTCATCTGACAGGTATAAGCATCTCAGGGGGCATTGAGTCCAAGGTTCAGCCAGTGGTGAAAATTGAGAAGATATTTCCAGGAGGAGCTGCCTCCACCAGTGATGTGCTGAAGGTACTGTACCCACTTGATTTACTGCCCACTTCTCAGTTACTTGTGAAGAGTATAGCAGATACGACATGATCTACAGCAACTAATGACACTATTACACTGTATCACATTACACTATACGGTGCCTGCTTCATGGATCAGGTTTCCACACTTTGCTAAGAACTTTCACTAAAACCTGTGGAAAAAAAACTATATTAATTCTTTATAATATAGTTTATATATAGTTCAATATAAACTATAATAATTCACAGTAATTCGCTAAAAAAATGAATGTGTAGAATTGCAGTAGCTGTTCCATACGATTGACAACTTGCTTAGCTTACTGTCCAGTACACAACAGTTGGTTTTAGTCTGCTCTTGATGAATTTTTTTTTTAATTAAATTGATCTGACAGTTGATAGGGTCTATAATGAACTCTGGCTGAAGGTCTTTTTGCTGTCGAGATGTAATCTGTTGTGGTTATGAATGTCGCTGACTCAGATATAAAATGAATACAGATATATTCTCCTAAGTATTAAGCTCATGTGCATGCTTTCCAGAATTATAGGCACTCTTCATAAAACATATGTATAAAATAAAGATTACACCATAAGTTATATGTTCTACTCAAATAATAGACTAATAATAATATAAGAACTACTTTCTTTTAAATAATAGTATTTTCTCTCAAAAATAAACGTATTAAAGTCATTGACATTCCTAAGGATTATTTTAAAGCTGCAGTACTAAACTTTTGCCTTTTTATCACCATCTCTGTTTGAAACATAAAATTACAATTACTTGAGGAGTTTTTTTTTTAATGTGGGTTGTGCTTCAGCACTGCTCCTCTGCCCAGATGAATCTGATGGTCTGAGGTATTCATATGTCTTGTATATTAGCTCCAATACTTGACAATGAAGGTGACGGTGAATAAGAATTTCTTATAGTAGAGGTGAACTGCGCTCTCTCAGAGCTTGCAGAAAATAAGTGCAGTTTACCACACTGACCATAGCAAAACAAACAACAACAGAAGAAACTCGATACCTAGCTGAATCAAGCGAGCAAGTGTGCTAATGTTAGCTAGCTACCTATTGAGCCACTGAAATGTCTTGAAATGAAATCCATCTCTGTGTCAGTCTTCAATCCCTTCAGCTCTCGGAGCTGTCTCCACCTCTTAAAAGTCATGCCGATATTTATTCTCGTTTTAGCACGGGCTCGGTTGCGTTCCCTTTTTGACTGCAGGCTCTCTGCAGTGCGAGACTTCTCGGTTTTGATAACAGATGGTTTTTCCCCAGATGTCAACGATGATTGCATTTAGAACTATCCAGATGAAAAGCAGCTACCTACACGACCAGTTTAAATACTAAGCAACTCTTGTAGGGACAAGCTACAAACACTCCACCATCCTCAGCTCCCACATACACGATATAATAGCCGGGTCGTCTTCTTTCTGTTTACGGACGTGACGTAACCATATGAAGACGAATAATGTCAAACTAACATTTCCCGCGAAATCCGACCCGACAGTTGAAATGATCAATTATTATTTTAAGCTTACCGTTGCAAACCGGGGTTAGGTAAGGAGACAGTTTTAAACACTGATTTTTTTTGTGTACTTGCTCAATAATTGATTTTTGTTCATTTATAACAAAAAAAAGTTCAGTATTACAGTTTTAATTAAATGCTAAAATAACAAATTGACATAAAAAAAAAAACCAAACAAACGTATTTTTCATTTGTCCATTAGTCACGTCCTGTTTCTCTCACATATACATATGAGGTTACACACATTTAAAATCCTTTTTGTCATGCATTATAACAGAAAATCGTCTGGAGATTGCGAGTTCGTCAATAATTTTCTTTAGGAAACAACAAAGTTTACTTTACAACAACAAAGTTTACTTTACTTTATCTTATCTTATTACCATAGTGGGAAAAACAAGTAGCTTTTAACACAAAAGAGACAGATGGTTGCTTACATGCACAAATCAGGTAATGGGTATTTTAAAAATAGTGTAAGACACAATTAGGGCAATAAAAAAGTTTCACACGTCTGAAATAGACCCATGAGCACACTGACCCATGCACAAATCTAATATTATAAAGGTGGTTTAAAATGGTCCTGCATGGAGGATTGGACCAAGATCCATCTACAAGTATCTTCAACCTTTACACATTACAGGAAGTGTTATTCTGTCCAGTGCAGATATGACAAAATATTAATTCTAAGGGTGACAATACTTTTCAAATTAGTCTTTTGAACAGAGAAAATTTGACTTAACAAACCTTTTATGTTTAAAACTAAATCAAAAGATAAAACTATACAATGTACCTGTCTGTCTGAGCTCAAAAGATCACCTTTTCCTCCAATTTTTATTTTATTTTTTTGTGTGCTTATTTTCATGAAGTGTGCCAATAATTCTGGAGGGCATGGTGTGATGGCTGGGCTTACATTAACCAGGGTAGTAAATGTACTAACTTCTGACAGGTCCTCTAACCTATTGCATGCAAGCTTTTTCCATAAGCACATACTTGCCTGTCTCTCTTATCCACTTACACAAACACTTTGGGTAGCACTGAGCAAGCCACTCCTAATCTGTCATTAGCTTTGCAGTATATGATAAGAACTTCTTTAAATAATATATGTCTGGAGATGAATTTCATGGCAGTCAGACATGCAATGATACAGAACTCCTCTTCAACATTCTGACTGGCATATAGTAGCTATGTGTTGCCATACAGAGTGAGCAGAGTATTACAAAGAAAAGGGTTTAAGGTCACTAGAGGTTACAGGAAGATACCCGTCACTGGAAACGCCATCACAGCAACCTTCAATGCTACAGTAGGTCAAACCTTTGGCAATCCCTAGCATGTATGTGTGTGCGCGCACACACGCTAGGGGGCCTCTGCCTTGAAAGCAGCCTATCGGGTGTCGGAACTTCCTAGCCGTGCTGTGAGCGACTCATGTTGCAGTCACTCTAGAGATCCAGTGTCAAACTTTGGAGTCTTTCAGTTCTCATATATTCCTTTCACCTCCTGCATGTGATAAGGCCTGTAGGAAATATTATTCTGTTTATGAGTGTATGTTTTAACACATGACAATGGCCACTGTATCACTTATTTTTACACCTTGGGACCAGTGGTATAGTAAGACCACTCCAAAACTGCTATCATGTGTGAATGCTGCAGTTCCAGGAAGTGCAAGTTATGGCTTGGTAACCGTACACACATTACTGATCCTTTCTTTTGGCTGATAACTGTGTTATCAATGCAGCAAGCACTGGCCACACTCAGCTTGCGTCTGCCACACCTTTAAGGTGAGCAAGCCAAAACTTGTCACATCAGATAAGAATGCAGACATCTGAGAGAGATCTGCAGAGAGCGCTGAGGCCATGTCCACACGAATAAGGACACATTTAAAAGGAACCCAGACTATGAAGACTTGTAGGCCTTAACACGCAGTAATTGCCCTCTCCTACTAAAATACCTTGTTAGAAACACATGAACTTTGTTAATTACTTTAAAAATCCTTACTATTGAACACACATTTTAACCTACAGATGCCGCCATTATGTGACCTGCGATGACAATGCTCTCTGAGTCGATGACGTAAAATGATTGCACTTGGGCACTCAAAAGAATTAGCTACTGGCCCCCACAGCAGGAAAAGAATGTCACACTGTGCTGCTTTTGGCTGGAATTTTCTAGTTCTTGTGTGCTGTGATACAGGGAATATCTGTAAATATAATGAAACTTGTAAGCATCTTGTTACTGGGTTTTTTCTGTATATTCTCAGAACTTAAAGCTTGTGTAAAATTAGACTAAAACACCTAGCCAAGGCATGCCCAAAGTAAAATTAAAGCTGTTGTTGAACCATTTGGAGTACATGCATGGTTTTGGTCACTTTTGAAGGGTGGACTAAATATTTTTACATCATTGGATTGTTTGGACTGTTTTTGTCAGGATGTTATGGATCAGTGGATTACTATGAGGCTTCATATGAGGTGAGTTGCCTCCATTTCGTAAGTGTTTGTTTGTATAACGGAGGTCTGACAGAGACGTTGATTGTAGCTGCTGTTGTGATTGTATCTCAAAACGATTTATATCAATCGAATCGAATCACAAGAATCTTAGATTTTCAAAGATACGAGTACCTCCGTACACACAGAAGCTGTGTAGATAGCATAGATTTGCTCATAACATGGTGACAGAGCACTGGCGGGCCGTTGGAATTTTAACAGTATAAAGTATACAATGGCGAGATAATAGCTGATAATCTCTAAAAATCATTGATATTAGAAAACGTTTTATGATAAAACAATAGTTTAATCCATATGCTTACCTTGAACAACAAACGCTCTCGGTTGGCATAGACGTGCAGTTGCTACACAGACACCATGGATTTTGCCCCACTCTCGCCTCCTCACCTCTCTGATCATCTTCATTTCGATGTACATTTTGAGTAATGTCTTCTATATCAGCTTAGGTTACGTTCGAGTTTGAAAAGGCTGAAGACATGTATATATTGCTGTAGGGTCACTGGAGAATCAAGACCGTTGCAACCATTTGACGTCACAACCCAGAATGCATTGCGACGTAAACAGCAATACCGACCTACAAGGGCAAGGATTTTTATTTAATTTAAAAAAACCTGACATCTAGAGTGTTTTTGTTTAGCGGATTTATATAGCGAATGTCAGCGTTAATCTAATAAGCCACACAAGTCTTCATCGTCAGGGTTCCATTTAAAATTGAAATAGCATATTTTTCTTTCTTAAACGTTTTTTATTTAATATATTTAATAAAGATATTTAAATATGCTGATGATTATTGTACTGTGATCACCCATATAAAGCTTGACTATAAAGAGTTGTTTTTTTTTTTTCATATAGCTTTGCTAGCGTTCATCACATGACTGTGTAAACTCTATAAATGATGCATATTGAATGTGCTTGTTTTCAAATGGACCCATAATAGACACTGCTAGAAGCTGTTGTTCTATCTGTAAAGGAAGTGCATGTTTTCACTTAACTATCTCTGAAGCTCTTTTTCTGTTATTTTTTTCCCCCTCATTATTTAACGAGGACCCTGAAAGGTTCAGACACAGCCCTGGGTGATGTTACTATTTAGAGAAACTATTTAGTTACAGTATGTGCTTTGGGAAGCAGCATGGAATTCTCAAGGAATGTATACTGCTATTTGTAATCATTAGATGAACCAGCAGAAGTAAAGAAATACTCAGGACAACACATATTACAAAATGTTCTTCCACAAGTAAATTGCAGTAGCATATTTCTACCAGAGAGGGCTTTAAATCAATGAATCCCTTATTTACTTAAACGTGTATTAGATGGATTATGGAAAATGAAAATATGATGATAATCACAGTGATCATGCTGATCTGTCTTTGGTCCATACTCACCTGTTTAACAGTTCATCCCTCCAACACATCTCACACACATTTTAAGCATGACAGTGTATATCCTGTGTCACTTGAATCTTTCGACATCTGTAATGCTAAGTGTTTTTCTAGTGTTAGCAACGCAGCATAAGGTTCTTATTTAAAACTATGCCATAAATGCAAGCCTACTGTACAGTAAATAGCACGGAGGGATAAACAAAATATGTAGAATGTAAATGGCTATAAAGAGTTATTACTGTAATTTAATGGATTTCAGACTGTTCGTTAGGTGAATGGACCCAAAATGAAAAAGCATCATATCTTAATTCAAACTGTTAGAGAGCAAAGAGATAAAGGTTAAGATGCAGTGTCATTTTTGAGAACATTGCAGTAAAGGAATTAAAATTCATATAAATAAATTTTTGAAAGAATAAAAGTGGTTAAATCTGGTTCAGGATGTGCATGTATAGGTATGTTAAGTAAATCTGTGTATGCATTTGTGTACATACGTACGTATAAATATGTATATATAGTTAATAACTGCAGAAGGAACTGTAACGTTTTTGTTAGACTTTGTATACATAAGGAAAATACAGAGGATCTTATGACTCGATTCGGCTAAGTTATCTGTACTGTATATATTTCTCCAATAATAAAAAAATTAAATTAAAAAATAAATCTGGTTCAGGAAAAGTAGTCTGAACTCATGTGGTTGTAGGATGTACGTTTTCTTTGCTCTGGTCTGTGGAAGTAAAGGTGAAGGGAAAACAGATCTGATCACAGAGGAAGGGTGCAGGGACATTTCCAAGCAGATGTATCCTGGAATCTAGCAATGACAGAAGAGGGCTTTTAGAGGTCTTGGCTTTGGTGTGTATGTGGTTATATGTGTGTGTGTGTGTGTGTGTGTGTGTGTGTGTGTGTGTGTGTGTGTGTGTGTGTGTGAGTGAGAGAGAGAGAGAAAGAAAAAAGAAAAAGAGAGAGAAAGAGAGAAAAAAAGAAAGCATGAGAGAGAGCAAAAGAAAGAGAGTGAGAAAGAAAGAGAGAAAGAAAGAGTGAGAAAGAAAGAAAGAGAGCAAGAGAAAGAAAGAAAGAGAGAGAGAAAGGGAGATCGAGAGCGAGAGAGAGGCAGAAAGTTGGTAATTACTGAACTTTATTTTTCCAGCAGTAAGCACCTCTAAATGATCCACTTGCATGTGTGAGTCTGCTTGTGGCCTTGAGTTCAGGGTGATCATCTCTCCACAGCACTGGTATAAAGCAGCATGGTCTGTGGGAGAGCCAAAGGGTCATGTCAGATTTACAGGTCTGCCTGATGTACAGGATCAGCAGGGCAGGCAGAGACAGATTCGATAGCCTCATAGATAGTGAGACAGATTAGATTGGCTCATAGTTTCATGAATACGTCATTAGGCACTGCGATCCGACCATGGAGACCAAATATTGAGATGAAACAGTGAGGCTTATGCGGTAAGAATATGTGGAGCAGGACATACCTCTTTTATGTACTGTGTTTGTAAGGTTAAAAATATTCTGTTTGTAGTCTTAGCAAACTCCTGGTGAGCTGTTGCTCAACGCACAGCTTGCTACGTCTGTGTTTTGTCTTCTTTTTGGTTACTGTGGATGCAGGTAAACACACAGAACTGAACTAATGAACAGGGGTGATTCACTGGGTTGGTTGAGCTCACTGACAGGCACTGAAGGAAGAGAACAAGGGAAATAACTAGGGGTTTGTCTTTCCTGTCATTCCCCATGCATCCTTGTCACTATGCTGACAGAAATATGCAGGGACTAATGTGCACTCATGGTAGAAGATAAGGACAGTAGAGGAACAAGTGAATAAATGCTTGAAACATACCTTTTTTCTCTCCTCTGTGTGTAGGCCGGATTTGAGATCGTGTCAATTGATGGAGAATCACTCCAGGGAGTCACACACCAGCATGCTGTGGACGCCATAAGGAAGGCTTTCAGCAACAAGGCCAAAGAACCCATGGAGTTTGTTGTCAAAATCCCGAAGAACCTGAAAGACTAAAGCAAAATCTGCTGTACTGTGCTGTACTATAGAGGCAAATTTACACCCAGAACTCAGTTCATACTGTACAGGCTCTGAACAGAACACATCTTATTATAACAAGGGAAGCTCCACGGAAAAGCAAAGCTGCCACTGTGTAATGTGAATCAGTTGGCTGAAGCAACACGCCCAAGGTGTGATGTTTGAAAGAGCGCTTTCACAAAGAGTTACTATGGATTTATAATAATTGGGCGTTTGGACCAAAGTGTTTATATCTGGAGAATCAATGACGATTCAGTGACAATGCATTATTATCAATGCTTCAATATGTTTATTTAATATCATATCTATTTCATATCTTTTCCATTCCTCAGCAGTGAAGAATTTGTGTGTAAATTTAGATATTACTTCTGCTAGTGCAAGAAGTACGTTAGCATGGATCGTCTACATTATAACACTACAACACATCCTTCACAAACAGGGAGTACAAAGTTCAGGAGCGAAGATTACACAAGGTTATGACAATATGAGATTTATACCGAGTTTAATTCACTATTTTAATTTCGTTCAATCACTTTTAATCTTTTCTGGTCCCTTGAGGCAGTGCTTTGAAGACATTGTGCATAGACGTTATACACACTTATGCAAAGACTTTGCCTGCAATAAAAGGTTAACACTAAGGCCTTTCTGAATGAGATTACATTACATCGTTGCAGAGTGCCTTACACGTGTGCATTACTAGTGCACTAGAGCATCTGAAATGCTCGGGGGGTCAAAACAGGTACCGAATGTGATTAGGGGTCACGCTGTCTTTCAGGGGGGCAGATTTGTTATCAAGTGATTTTATTACAAAAGTCCTATACCTTAATTAAAAAATAAAACTCACTTGTCAAAGTTTGTTCAGCAGTGTATCTTACATGTTTCAGTTTGTTTATAATTTGTTTATAACTCTTTCTAACAAGTAAAATATGTACATAATAGAAAGTAATAGCTAAAGCAATAATATCAGCAAGAACCAATCTGACTTGTAAGGGACTTATTTTTAATCAAAACCATTGTATTGCTTTTTACAGGAAATGTACAGCATGATAATATACAAGTGACTACAAAACACACACAAAACATGAATAAAAGAGAATGAAACAAATACATTGTTACTTTGCTTTGGTCTATTCCCAGTGGTTACACCTTTTATAGAGATGTTATGCATAAAAATTTGAATACAATACTAGGAATATTTACACGCGTGTATGAAATGGTATTCAGTGGAAGAACAAAAAAAAAACACTGGGAATAAAGAAACACCGCTGAGTGTATTCACAAACCATGTAACAGAGACATGTAAGAAAGCAAACAGTCTGATCAGGGAGAGAAAAGTATGCTATGCTATTGATTAAAGGGTATGTCTCACTCCTCAAAAAGCTAGATTTTATAAGATGACTAACACGTGAATTAAGCAAATGAAAAGTTTTATGGAAGTGATTTGACCAGAAGCAAAATTGCCCAGACCTTTTGATTAATACTGCTATTTGGCTTCAAAAAGTTTGGGAACAAAGGTAATAGAAACGTTATAACCGTGATGTATGTGGACTGATGGAGAATCAGTTGCAGTGAGCAGGAAGAATCAGCTGGAAATCAGTAAGAATGATTTTCCTAATAATAGAAATGGAGCTGCTAACTGATACGAATCATTGTTGCAAGAATTTGGAGAATGCTAAATTGGTAGTGATTGAGTCAGGCAGTGTCTGGCACTTGGTAGATGAATCTTAAAACACCGTTTCCAAATTTCCTAACATCAAAAGTCATAAGAGAGTCGAGTTTCCTAGCAGTCACTGAAATCTACATAGCAACAGTGTGGAAATATAAGCAGTCACTCTAAAGTGCCTTATGAAATGCTCATGGCAAATGACTCCACTGGATTTCTTTTTAAAGTGTGTGAGATAGAAAACTGTTGAACTGTTACCACAAAATAGGCTGTCACTATATATGCATATAAAAATATATCAAATATATTTAATTGCTACATATTTTAAAGAGTTTGTTCAGTAATAAGAAAAAAATAGTGTATATTGTGTATATACTGTATATTCCCTCCTATTTGACTATTTTCTTTAGGACTATTAGGATTTCAGAAGCTGTAGGCAAACCTAAACTAAGATCTATGAATACACTGTCTTGTCTATGCTGCTAATGAGAGCAATGGCTCCACCCACTGTGGATAGAGACACTGCTGACTAGAGCATATGTAACCTGCGTGATCTCCACAGAGATCACTAAAAATCTAATCTCCAGACAACCTGATGACAGAACATTACTGTATCATGCACACATGCTATTCACACTCTGTTGTATGCATCACAATATTGTGCATTGTGCAATCTATGAAGGAAGATGAAAGAAACTATAAAATATAAAATAGCATCATAAAAAAATAGCACTTCTAGTTAAAGTGATTAGTATTGAGGTGCTGAGCACCCAGTGAGCTCTGAGGACAGACAGGACAGATGCTATTCTCTGTCTTTGTGTTGCACCCTGGCATGACAACAGCCACTATACAAAAGATGGGGTTTTTTTGGGTCTTACTTACTGGTAAGAATGACTCCACACTAAAAGCAGATTGAGTGACAAGACAATGCACTTCAACTCTGTAGAACTTAACCATGCTGCATTAGAGTTCCATTAATATTAATGCTGATAGTAAGGAGTGGTGAAGTGGAGTCCATTAGTGAAGGTGCTCCTCTCCCATTAGTGCCTTTACTGTGTCTAACACAGTACATGATATCAGTCCATTACGGTACAGGAGCTGCGTATTCGGACTGAAATCCAGCAACAGAGACACTCATTTTATTCAGGAACTGTTTCACAAAAACCTTCTTTCCTCCATTTAAATGTGTTCCCCAAATTCACACATCAGTGTTGAAAAGACATGGCAATTGCAATAGTCACGAAACAGGATTTTTAGGAAGTGTCTAGGCTGCATATCCACCCTGGTTAGACTCTGAGTAGGTGCTTTGGTAAGCAGTACACTATAAAGGACACAGTGGAAGTCAGGCAGTGTTTGAGAACAATTTGAATTTTCTGTCTGTGGGGGAGGGGCGGAGATGGTGACTAGGTCATTTCCTCAAAACAGATTTGAGGGCACAGTGGAGGACGTGGAGCATTTAGCTTGTTCAGCAATTGAGAACAATCTGAATGTGCATTAGATCTCGGTGGCGGTGATTTCCTCAAATCGGATGTCATGGCGCATGTCAAACTCCTCCATGTCCCTGTTCTCTAGCTCTAGGCTCAGCTCCCTCATTACACGCTCCAGCTCCCGGTTGCGGCGGTACATCTGGATGTAGTTCTGCTGTAGCTGCTTCTGGTAGCGGATCACCTTGTCTTTCTCCTCCTGCCAGACACGGCGCTCCTCATCGAAGGCTTCCTGTTGCTCCTGTCCATGCCTCCTCTCCAACACCAGCTCAGTGCGCAGCTGCTCTACTTGCAAGTGCAGACCATGCAGAGCATCTGTACTCTGCTGCTGCACCCTGGTCACATCACTTTCGTACGATGGCAGCGGCTCCAGTACGTCCCGGAAAGCAGGGCTGTGGACTTGATTCAGGCCACCTCCGACACGGCTCTGAGGCAGTGGCAGGCTCATGCACTGACCCTTGCTGCTGGGTAATGCAAACATGTCTCGAAGTCGGTTTGACTCCATTTCAAGTCGGCCCAGTTTCTCACGTAGTAGCTCAGCCTCGCTTTTGCGGCGCTGCAGCTCGTTCTCACATACTTCCAGTTCGAGCATGCGAGTTCGTGCTGCGGCCTGGGCCTCGTGTGATCGTACCTGGCTAGCCTGCAGCTCAGAGTGAGCCTCTCGCAGCTGGGCCTTCAGGGCCACAATCTCAGCTGCCTTCTGGCCAAGGTCAGCCTGCACATCCTTCAGCTGCTGCTTCAGCAGGGAGATCTCGCCAGACTTTTGACACACCTGCAGTACAGAAACATTGTGCAAAATGTTTCATTTTCGATTCCTGAGTGAAACTGAAAGGGCAGTAATAGAGAGCATTAAATGTGTACTTGAATAGGCTCCTGATAAGCTGGATAGGCTCCTGTGTAAGGGAATGACTGTTTATAGCTGTAATATTATTATAAATAATAACACTTGTTCTGCAGATGTTCTACCACATATAATACAACTATGATTGGATAAAAAAAAAAGGATGGATGCTGTATTGTAATGTTATTGTAATTGTTGGGAAACAGCTGTTGTATAGGAGGAATAAAACAATTCTGGGCACGATGTTGCTGAAAATAAACAACGAACAGCACTCTGATTCACACCCATTATATTTTATCCCTTACATAACACACAAAACACATATGAACGATATCTTTTACATTGTTTTTTTCCCCAGCTTTTTGCCTGGTATGGTTTATCCTGTTTTAATGTGGCACCATAACTGAAGGGTGCACATTAAACATAGCATATTTACTTTAACACTATGTTAAGAGTTCATGGGTGACAAAAGAATTTGTAAGCAGTGTCTATTCTTACCTCCCACTTGGTCTCCTCCAGACGGGGGCCTAGCTGGTTCTGCTCCCTTTCAATGGAGGCACATCTCTTCTCCAGTGTCTCTCGCTCCTGCAGCAGCTGAGAGAAATCCTCATGCAGCTTCTTCTTCTCCTGTTGGAGCTGAAAGACTTGCAGCTGCAGGACCTGTTGGACCCGCTGTGTTTTCTGCTGCACCTGCTTCATCTTGGTTGCACAGCTCTGCCTGAGTTCCTCCATCTCCTGCTCACAGCGTTTTTGCTTCTCCTCGTACACCTAAACACCCAGAAAACAGAAATTCAGACATTTCAATTATACTCCAGAATCTGAGAGATTTATCTGTCAACTGTTTAATGATGTATTTGTAACATAAATGAAGAGATTGTAGCATATCATTTATAGCAATATATTATTATTATATAATATTAATTAGCAATATCATTTATTACTGTAAACAAGCTATTAACTTGTTCTCTATAGGTTGTATGCCAAGACTGTGTGTTTTTATGTTTTCTCTATTTGTCTGTTTGTGGTTTTGATATGTAGATCACATACCTGGCAGATGGCTGCCTCATTCTCATCCAGGTTGTCTCGAAGCTGCTGCAGCTCCAAGTCTCTCTCTCTCAGCTTTTCCTCTAGCTCACGAATAATGCTCTCATACCCCTCTGGGGGAGCAGGGGAACGCCCACATGAGCCACTGTCTGAGAGTGGCTGGCCTGTGCTCTTGCTGGATGAAGACCGGCCGCTGTCTGAGTTAGTGTGGCCGTGTCCTCCTGTGGGCCTTGTGGACTCTGTGCTTGTGGACAGTCCCTCACTCTGCACCAGGCTGCAGGCAGTGCTGCTGTATGTGGGCAAGCTGGAGAGTGAATTGCGGCCAGAGTCTGACATGCTGCAAGTCTGACTGTTACGAGCGTTGCGACCCCCGTTGTACGAATTGTGTTTCTCTGTGCACAGCATCCCTGCTCCTCCTGGAAGTAAAAGGTTGAGGCTTCCGTGGCTCTCAGACAGACTGCCCCCTGGCCGTGGGGAAAGGTACTGCACAGAGTTGCGGTTCTTGGGTACTACAGGCTTGAAGGCGGTTGGTCGGATTACGACTTTCTCCATATTCTGTAATCAAAAATGTCAGGTTAGTATGAGTGCATGACCAAATAGTGCTGGAGCACTTTTGATGAAGTACATAGCATATCTAGCATAGTTAGCATACATAGCATAGCTAGGCCCACTTGAAGGCCACCATGGCACTACTCTCGGGCAGTTATTTTCAGTCATACAAAACCTGGCTCCTATGTACTTGAGTGGGTAGAGACCCACTCAAAATGGATCAACAAGGTGATCCAAGGTTTCAAATGCAGATTTGAAGTGGCTGTTAAAATCTGACAATGTAAATAATGTGTGATCTTAACACGGGGAAAAAAAATCAGTTTGCTTTATTTACTGTTTCTTCATAATAAACAGCGAAAAAGTGATCTGTATCTGCACATGCATCAGGAAAGACTGATTTTTTATTTTTATTATTATTTTTTTTTTTACAGGAGGCAGGGGAGTTATATCATACAGATGTACAGCTGCCAGGTTGAAACTTACACACTCCTCTATATTCATATTTTAAGCAGTTAGCTGTCTCTGCTCAAACCATCTCTGTGTAAAGCCAGCATATAACATCAAATCAGGTAGCACATTGCTTAATTGCATGCCCACATGGAGTAATCACACTTAAACTGTTTTAAAAAAAACCAAACAAACAAACAAAAAAAAAACCTAGGTGAATACACAGAAAAGGCATGAATAAATCACTATACAATATACTGTATATAGTATATTTACAATAAGAAAAAACTAGCCTGGACACATAATCTGCTTATCACAGGCTGTCCATGCTATCCTTTTTTAATCACAAGGATAAAAACTAAAGCCCTATTCTGACACGATTCAATTTCCATGTGGACCTGGAGTAATTCCAACATTTGCAGGTGTTCCTCTGTGACTTTATTTCTGTCTGGATCAGTAACATTGGTGTTTTTCCCTCTTCCCCTGAAATAAATTACCTACTGTTTTTTTTTTTTTTTTTTTTTTTTTTACCAACTCTGATCATTTTAGTCCTGTCTGGAGAAACATATTTAGTCACCTAGAATGAGTATACACGTCCACAAAATCATGAATACTCTGGAGGTTTTATGATTCTCTAGCCATCATATCTTTAGAAAGTGTTAAACTGCAATCAAGTGTTGTAAATGTAGATGAATATGATTTTGAATACTGTGTGCATGAATATGATGTACTGATAATGAATATTTATTCAAATTTTTCAATATTTTAAACAGTAATGAACATGTAGTTTACTCGTTCTTTGCTGTACAGAGTGAGATTCTAACAGTGACAGTTTTATGAAATTCAATATTGTAATAAATACTGAGACCAATCTAGAAAAAATTAATAATACTGTATGAGAACATGATACCATTTCTGGCCATATCACCAAACTTCATGACCGAAAACTGTCTTATTTCACCCACAGATTTCAGATTATGAATTACATGTAGATGGATTTTAAGGTCACTCACACTGCCTGGACACCTAAAGATTTTTCTCAACCCTTATTGAGTGCCAGTGAGTAGAATTTGGATGGGCAACTGAAGTGAACAAAAGTCTAATAATGTATTGGCATTTTTGTCACAGCAGGTACTTCTCAGTCATTAATTAGTTGCCAATTCCACACTGCAAAAGCATCATTAAATGAAATTCAAATTTTAGGGATGATATGGATGTCCTTTTCAGAAGGACAGACCAACAGCCTTTTACAGTGTAGTAATTCTAAATAAAAAAGGCTGTAACTCACTTTCTCCAGCTTGCCTGAGACAGGGATGAGTTTGGGTGGAGGGCCTCCGATGTTGGTACTGTTCACAGTTCCTCGGCTGTCCTGTGTTTCTTCTGTGTCACTGCATGGGCTGCCCACTTTGACATGGTTATCATTCCAGTCACCCACCACCTCATCACTCATGTAACCATAGTTGCCATTGCCGGCAGTCATGAGGGTAGTGGGTTTGTTCTTGATAGGCAGAGGAGGCTGATTGTCGAGGAGCTCCTCCTGAGAGCTTGCCCTGCGCAGTGTGCCCTCCTGCTGCCGGAAACAGCTCGTGGCAGGCAGGGGCTTGCGGAGTCTGGCGCTGAAGTCACTGACAGCGCGGCAGTGGCGTTCCTGGTAAGTGCGCCCAGAGATAAGGCTGCTGACAGAGCCCATGGTGCCTGTGGTTGGGGAGTGTGATACAGGGTGGCACTGCTGAATATCAACACTGGACTCTGGGTGATCAGAGGGCACGGGCAGTCCCTGAACCAAAGCCATGGCGACTGTGCGCCCAATACACACACTCTGCAGAGATAGAAAGAGAGAAATTATAAAATAAAAATAAAAAAAACAGTGTAGAAACCTTTCAAGAATTATTTTTAGGAAGTTAAAACATATAGACCTGTGGACCACTGATCTGAAGGCTTTCAAAGTAATATATGAGCCTTAAGCATTCTTTAAGTTGGAATATAATCGAAATAAAATGATGGAAAAGCAGAATGAACTGGCTGTAAACTGGGTCAGATGTTTGCCTGTAAACGGTATTTAGTAGCATTGGTTATGTGGGAATCTATTATATTTACCATGCAGCTGTATGCACTAAGCGGTGTTGTCATGTGCAACCCATGAAATATTTTATAACATGCTCCCCCAAAAAGGGTTTTTGTGGTGAACAGGCAGTCTGATCTGGAACAAATCAAATTATTCTACATCAGCCTAACAGATCTGCTCTTCCTGTACTGTGATATGCAGTCATCTGTTTTATATGTTCTACAGCAAATGTAATGACATGAGAAGAACTTTACACAAACAGCTGAAACAATCCTGAGAACTATGTGTCTCTTTGACTTTAGTTCCAAATAATAGCATACTATGAGATCAGTCACAAAACAAACTCGGTATTAAGTTAAACATTCTAGCTCCTTGCTGTTCCCCCTTACTCTAATCCCCCCCCACCCCCCACGAAACTCGGCCTAATAGAACTAATCTTTTTCAGACAATGAGAGCTAGCCATTTCTGGAAACAACAGGTGATTCAATATTTAATGTTGAGCAAAATTTCCCTTTATGCATATGAGAAGCAAAGCAATTTGGCAACTACTAATAGGAGTGAGGGACTGTGGTATGTTTCTTCTTCAAGAAACAATAAAAGAGGCAGAGAAGGGTGAAAAGGATAAGGTCACCTATGGAGAATAAAGTTCCATGCATGTGCTTTACATGCACATGGCTCCACTAATTCACTATTTTCTAAAGCTTGATTCCTTCTGGCACCCACGTCCCTGCTTCTGCCCATGCAGGAAAAATTCTTTGCAATTATAAACACAGAGATTGAAGGTAAATGGAATATACAGATACATCTTAAAAAAAATTTGAATATCGTGGAAAAGTTTATTTTTTTCTGTAATTTATTTCAAAAAGTGGAATTATCATATATTCTAGATTCATTACACATAAAGTGAAATATGTCAAGCCTTTTTTGTTTCAATCTTGATTGAGGCTTACAGCTCAGGGAAATAAAAAATCCTGTATCTCAAAATATCAGAATAAAGAATTTATAATACAGAAATGTCGACCTTCTGAAAAGTATGTTAATTTATGCACAATACTTGGTCAGAGCTCCTTTTACACGAATTACTGCATCAATACGGTGTGGCATGGAGGCAGTCAGCCTGTGGCACTGCTGAGGTGTTATGGAAGTCCAGGTTGCTTTGATAGCGGCCTTCAGCTCATCTGTATTGTTGGGTCTGGTGTCTCTCACAGATTCTCTATGGGGTTCAGGTCAGGCAAGTTGGCTGGTCAATCAAGCGCAGTAATACCATGCTCAGCAAACCAGTTACTAGTAGGTTACCTACACATCTGCACTGTGGGCAGGTGCCGAATCCTGCAGGAAAAAGAAATCAGCATCTCCATAAAGCTCGTCAGCAGATGGAAGCATGAAGTGCTCTAAAAGCTCCTGGTAGACGCAGCATTGACTCTCGACTTGAGAAAACACAGTGGATCAACACCAGCAGATGACATGGCACCCCAATTCATCACTGACTGTGGAAACTTCACACTGGACTTCAAGCAGCTTGGATTCTGGTCCTCTCCACTCTTCCTCCAGACTCTGGGAGCTTGATTTCCAAATGAAATGAAAAGTTTACTTTCAGCTTCCCCATGATTGTGGTTGTGTGTACTGAACCAGACTGATGGATTAAAGGCTCAGGAAATCTTTCGAGGTGTTTTGAGTTAATTAGCCGATTAAAGCGCTCCTCAGGTCGATATTTCTGCATTATAAATACTTTATTCTAATATTTTGAAATACTGGATTTTTGAGTTCCATGAGCTGTAAGCCCTAATCATCAAGATTAAAACAAAAAAAAGGCTTGAAGTATTTCACTTTGTGTAATGAATCTAGAGTATATGAAAGTTCCACTTTTTGAATTAAATTACGGAATTTTTTTTTTATTAACTTTTCCACGATATTCAAATTTTTTGAGATGCACCTGTATAGCCTCGTAGATTGATTGCAGTTAAAAGTGGTTAGTGAAAAAGTCTGAAAGGTCGCAACCTTAAATCATGTCCATCACCCACTTGACCCAGTGCTCAAACTTCCCAGGCTGCATTATCATGGATCACTACACTCTTTTTACATCCAACTGCTCTTCAACCTTCTAAAACCTCACACCAAACACACTCTTGGTGTTTCAATTCACCCACAAGCATCCATGCATCTCCAGGCCTATGCTCCCTGACCTCGCACATGACGTTCCTCACAAGCCCCATCTCCTTCTTGCTCTCTGACTATTACGCAATGTTAAGTTTCTGTCCTGTATATGTTTTCATCCATCTTGAGTATGAATATGTCAAGCAATTTTTTTTTCCAAGTTTTACAAAAATGCACAAATTCTAAACGTCTTTATGCATTGCCAGTCAAAAGTTTTTGAATAACACATCTTAATTTTTTAATTAAACACCAAGAAATGTGCTCATTTTCAAAGTAATTTAATAATTAACATGTGATTTCACTTAATATGTTCTGAAATCACATGTCAGAGCTGCTTAGGCCTCACCAATTGGGTCCCAGGGCGCAAGTCCAAGTTATCCCAAAAACAAGCACGGGTTATAGTAGTTATAATCCCATAGTTTATGGCCAAAACGGTCCCATTATAGACATTGACAACAAAAACTGTGTTCAACAAAAGGTGCAGGAAGCATAGGGATATATTGACACTACATGCAGTGTGCATGTACCAGGTACCTCGCACCTCCAGGGTTTCGGGGTTTGAACCCTTGCTGAATGCAAGCTGTCCAGTCCCTGAGGGAGGGAAGCAAGCCCAAACCATAACATTTCCACCACCGTGCTTCACAGTTGGTATAAGGTACTTCTCCTGAAAAGCTGACTTTGGTCTGCGCCAAACGTGTCGGCTATTACTGTGACCAAACAACTCTATCTTTGATTCATCTGTCCAGAGCAAATTATTCCAAAAGGCCTGGTCTTTGCCTATATGCTCATTGGCAAACTGTAGTCTTGCTCTAATGTTTTTATTAAACAGTAAAGGCTTTTTCCTGGCATGTCTCCCATGAAGGTCAAATTTGTGCAATCTCTTTGCAAGACTTACTAGCATATCCTGCAATGAAATTTTGGGGCTCTTGGAGACCCCTTTTTGCATCAGATGGCCTGCTCTTGGGCTGAATTTGCTGGAACGGCCAGTCTTGGACAAATTGGCAGTCGTTTGAAATCTGCACCACTTGAAGATGATGTTCCTTACAATGAATGATGTATTTCAAATAATTTGGAGATCTTTTTAAATCCCTTGTCAGACTCACAGACATCCACAACCTTTTTTTCTGAAGGCCTTACAGAACTCTTTAGATCTTGGCATGATGACATCACACACCTCAATAGCAAAGGGAACACCAAACTCTAGATGTGAACAGTTTAAATAAGACAGGTTCCACCTGCACTCCCTGAGCAGGTTCTAATTGCAATCTCCACCTTAGCATTCGTGCCCCCTTATCCATTCTCACCACCCCCTACCCAAACAGTCTCAGTGAGTCTAGAATAATAAGATTAGTGGAACCACAGGGACTGGCTCCTCTCACTGCTTTTTCCTGATTTGACCTCAGGCTCCTGCTTCTGTTACTGATACTCTCATGAAAACACTCTGCTCCATCACTCTATTTGATCCTCCTTAACATAAAACCACCCCAATCAAATTAAAGAGACCCATTTCCAACAGTGAAAGCATCAACGTAAACCAAGGGCTGTGCTATTCGTGAAACAGCACATTTTATACACAAACTTTTCAATAGGACAGAGCAAATTGGCAGTATGGTTGGAAACCGAAAACCAGAGCCATCCATTACCTGGCTGAATACCTGTGTCTCCCATCATATAACAGCATCCATGAAGGTAGGAAGAATTCTCTGGAGGTTGTGGGATAATCACATCATTTTCCAAATCACACTAGTAATAACAGTAAGTGGCTTTAAATCATGATTCTACATTATGTCCCTGTTCAGTACTCAGGTACCATGGCAAAAAGGGTGACCAAGGTCCACATGGGTACTTAGCGATGGTATGGGTCATGATAAAATGACCCAAGTTGGTTATGATAAAATGAGGAAGGTTATGATAAAATGTGGAATCACATTACCATCCTATACCGTATCTTATTGTATCGTCCATACTGTACCATACTGTCAAAGGGTGCTATTAGATAGGCATTGTAGTATTATTGCACCCAATGGACTCTCGTTAGCCAAACAAAACAGGTCAATTAAAGTCATCCAGTGTGCATTTTTATCTCTGGCGTTACAACAGTGAGTTTGCTGAGGGGAACCATTGCAGGTGTTTCTAATCAAATCCACAGCGCCAGCCAGAGCTGTCCACAGAAATCTTGTTATTATAAGTCTTAATAGCTGCAGCGCTGCCGGAAAGGATTAGCTGCGAGGCGTGAATCTCCCAGGAACCATTCAGCTTCGCAGTGGAAGCTGGGGAAGAATGTGTGGAAATGCCGAGGCTGAGCATGAAACACAGCAGAAGTCTCGATCTTGGTGTTAAAATCCCCACAGCTTTAATCCCATTTGGTCACAGACACTTCTGCTGAGCCAGGTTGTTTGAAGTGTATTCAGATCCTGATCAAAGTTTCTTCCCATGGAAACGTTGGCCATGACAGTGTACTGTCCCATACCACTGTTTGCTCTCTAAACAGGATTCTTGGGACCTTGCTTCTTCAGAGTGGTGCATGGTGACTCATCTACATCTAACAATTAATTTCTCCTAGATAACATTAATCAGAGCACATCCCAGAAACTATAACAATGAGTATTGTTATGTAAGTAACTCAGGCATACCATCACAAATAAATGATGCTTAATTTGATTTTCAATGTATTAATTAATCAGATTTTCAGTGTTAACATCACAAAAAATACAGGTGTGGAAATGCTATAAACACTATGTGTGCTTCTTATATACCATAAACAGAGAGTTACTCTTAATTATTCATTAAATTGGGATCAATAAGTAAACTGGTCATCTGCGAGTGTGTTTTACAGCACTGTGAGGATACTTTGACACTTCAACCTCTTCTAGCACACCAGTTTGTCACTCTTTTATTAATTTACTGTTCCTTGGAGTCCAACTCTGAGTCCTTTTGTTTATCACACTGCCTGTCTATAGATGATGTTTTCCCATTCTTACCTCACTTTCTTTAATAATTCATTTGTTCCCTATTTCCGTTACTTGGAAATCTTCTTTCACACCTGGCTGCCTATTTCCTGCTAGCCATGTCCTTCTTCTGACTTTCCCACTTCCTATTCCTGTAGCATGCTGTTTTTAGACCATTTGATTCTTCACCACAAACATACACACTCCATCCTGCATTCTACAGCATCCGCTTGCTCGCTTTATCATCTTACTCTATTCTCTGAATTTATGCCCCTTAAAGTACCCACTGCTCTAACTAGCAGGTGCTTGGTGTAAATCAGTGACAGGAAGGGATATGAATCCGTGTTATAGTCCCATGCACACCTCTACATTACACCAACTCCTCCAGAGAGCTCTGACTGGACATCCAGCACTGCGCCTCTTTGCTGCGACTTCCTGCCAGCTGCTCCCCTATTGTCTCCCTCCAATGGATAGCAGCTCTATCTAGGGAGAGTCTTGTTATGATACATCAACAATCTTTGGTTTATACAGACAAAGACCCACACGCAGACAAACAACACTGCACCAGATTTCTTTGCATGGCTATAAACATGCTGTCTCATGTCTGTAAGATTAAACATTGCTAGTGATCTCAACAAAAGGTTACATAAAACACAGAACAATGCTGCTTGGTATGCAGAAGGAAATGTGTGCACAGAGCACTACTGAGAGTTACTATGTTTGCTCATATACACTATGTGGCCAAAGGAATGTGGACACCTCATCATCCCACCCATATATGTTCCTTGAACATCCCATTACAGATTCAGTCCCCCTTTGCTGTTATAATAACCTCCACTTATCTGAGAAAGCTTTCCACTATATTCTGAAGCATGGATGTGGGGATTTGCCCAGACAGTCACAAGAGCATTAGTGAGGTCAGGCTCTGATTTCGGGTCAAGCAAGCCTGGGGCACAATCTGTATTCTAGTTTATCACAAAGGTGTTCAGAAGTTAGGCCTTTAGCAGCTCAACTGTATGAAATATACAACTATAATACTGATCTTTGCACATTCTAAAAGAAATGTACATCTACTAAGAGTAGACAACATCTACACAACTGCACGCCTTCTCATTCTGAATTTACAGCAGATAACCTGGAGCAGTATCGAAACAATCTTTCTACTCACAGTGCCATACAATAACTTTGAGATGCCTCTCTGACAGCATTAAAATCTCACCATTTCTGCACTGTGGGCCAATGAATTCATTAAGACAGCACAGTGTGTCCTAATCTGAGAGAGGTCAGGAGTCATACTGTGCTCAGAGCACACACTGCTGCTGTTTCCATGACACACAACATCGTGGAGAATAAGCTGCACACAAAATGTAGAACGAAGCTTTTGGACTGCCAGAGAGCTTTGGATTGACTTAAGCTGTTTAGTTTTGGGTAGAATTCATAGACCCAGATACTCAATTATTAATCAGTTTCACCCAGTCCCAGTGTTCTACAGACCACAACTATGGTTTGCATGCTTTATACACACTAATACAAGAATTGAATGTCAGTTTTCTTAACAGATGAAATCTCCTGGTTGAACAAATTCTCAGTAGAGAACTCTGACTGTCATGTATCCCACGTAATGAAGGTTAGGACGGATGCAAGTGCAGAAAAGAGCTTTTAATAAAGAGAGACAGGCAGAATGAATCAAAACGAGGAACAAGGTACAAATGCTTCGTATGGCGATAACACTCAGTACTTCGCCCAGAGTGAAAGTCTCGAGAGTCCTTTTAAACTGTGGTGTGATTGTGTGTGAGATTGGATGCAAGTGTGCGTGATTAGAATGAATGAGTGTCCTGGGAATTGCAGTCCATGATGGCCATGTTTGTAGGCCGCAGTGCAGGATAGGAAAGGTAGTCACTGGTTTGCTGTGACATGGACACTGACAGAGTAATACTAAACATCACACAATTTATTCGGTCTGGGTGGCCTAAGAGTAATTATACAACTTTCATTTCATAAATGAAAAAGTCAGTAAGTCATTGCATGCATATCAAAACTCACTGACAGTAAATATTACTTTAGTGGCAGATGTGTAGTGAATGTATCTTTACTTGAGATTAAGAGAATAACAACATAAAAAGCAGAGCAATATTCAAAAATGCACTACTGACTTCAGCAGAGATGAGACATCTGCAGCTAGCTGAACTAAACAGAGAGACACAAAAATGATCTCCATTTAGCATAAATGAGCTTCATTGAGCAGCTGGAACTTGGATCACAAAACTCAAGGAGCAGAATCAAATGTTCAGCACAATAACATTACATTTACCTGTTCCAAATCGACCCTTAAAGATTGAACACAAATAACCTACCATGTATACGAGTGACGATATTATTGGATGTTTCTATTGTAAACAAAACAAAAAGAAAAAAAATGTTGAAATGGAGGTCACATCCTTGATTTTTTATTATAAATCCGAGCTAAAGGGCAAGCTTATGAGTCACAAATTCTTGCAGTGTCTGTTCTGTTACAAAGCTGAAAAAACACATTCAAACTTCTCAAACTCCGCTGCCTCTAAAATGCAGCCCCGAAACCAAAAAAACAAGGAGAACATTTCAAGCTGAACACTATAAAGCTCCTAACTTTTCTACATCCCTCTACTATGAGACTTAACCCTGAACAGTTTCCACTCCTCTCTGTGATATTCCTGTATCTCAGTAAAGAAGCACTGGATTAAATTAAAAACCTTGCCTGTAGAACAAGAGTAATTGGTTGACTGTGTTTTATCATTGCCACCCTGTTGCTTTTGCAAGCTTTTGGCTTGTGGCTGTTTGGGGATGTTGCCATGGCATTTGAGGCCTACATGTGTATAACCTGGGGATGAATACTACACCAGAAGAAAAAGGTGGGGTTCGGTAATAAAAACAGTCAGAGTAACAAAATTTGAGTCAGTGAGAGCATTCAAGAGATAAACACAGAAGAGAGAGAGAGAGAGAGAGAGAGAAGGGAAGAGACAGAAAGAACACTGTGACCCTTTGACCTCATTCCATCCTACCATTTCCTCACTCATTTATTTACTAATTCACTAATCAAACTCCCTATAATCTGTTTATAATCAACTTTTCTCTCTTCTTAAAATTTTAAAAGACTTATTCCCTTCTATTTTCTTCTTTTTGCTATGTCCCGAAGCCCATACTTAAATCTTCTTTCACACCTGGCTGTCTATTTCCTGCTAGCCATGTCCTTCTACTGTCTTTCTCATTTCTCATTCCTCTATTGTGGTGTTTTTAGAGGCGGGGTGGGGGGTAGGGAGGATAACGTGCGAGACATACAGCGTCTCGTGGTGGGTGGGATGAACAAAAGGGTGTGCAAATACAACACGAAGAAGGGAAGTGATAGGGGGTGAGGAGGCTTTTTAGCATCTCAAAGCATATGAGTACTCTGGAGATGCCACACAATTTTCTCACAGACACGGTTTCTTCACTCCATGTCGTATTCTGCCCTCCCTGGGCCTCCCAAAACAGAGCCACCCTGCCACCTTCTCCTATCCAATGCAGCCGGTGACATCCTCTACACAATGCCAGGAAGACACTACCCGTCAGTCAACATCATGGATGGAGCTTTTTCTGCTGTGTGTGAAGTACTACAACCCCAATTCCAGAAAAGTTGGGACAGTATGGGAAATGCCAAAAAACAAGCAAAAAGAGTCATGTGAAAATTCAATTCACCCTGTACTATATTGAAAACACATTATTAACACATTATTTGATGTTTTACTTTGTGAATTTAATAAATTTTTGAAAATATACACTCATTTCAAATATGATGACTGCAACACACTCCAAAAAAGTTGGGACAGTCAGCTGTTTACCACTGTGAAACATCACCTTTTCTTTTAATAACACTTAAGCATTTGGGCACTGAAAACACCAGTTGGTTAAGTTTAGCAAGCGGAATTTTCCCCCATTAATCCATTATGCATTTCTTCATCTGAACAACTGTACAGGGCCTTCGTCGCCTTATTTTGCGCTTCATAATGCGCCACACATTCTCAATCGGAGACAGGTCAGGACTGCAGGCAGGCCATGCTAGCACCTGCACTCTGCTTATGCAACCGTGCACATTGAAATGTTGACTCGTTGGACCACAAAACACAATCTCAGATGTCCATCTCAGATGAGACCGAGCTCAGAGAAGTCGGAAGCACTTCTGGACAGTGGTGATGTATGGCTTCTGCTTTGCATAGTAAAGCCTTAACTTTTACTAAGAGAGATCATGTGCAGTCAGAAGTGGTTTTCGACCTTGCCCTTTACGCACCGAGATTTGACCAGATTCCTTCAGTCTTTTAATTATATTATGCACTGTAGAAGGTGAAATGCCCAAAATCCTACCGATTTTTCTTTGGGGAATGTGGTTCTCAAAGTGTTGGATAATCTGTTGGCAGATTGGTGAGCCTCGACCCATCCTTGTTCTTGGAGGACTAGGCCCTCTTGGAGGCTCCTTATATACTATGATTAGACGATTGCCTCACCTGTTTCACATCACCTTCTTATTTCAACTTTTTACACCGCTGTTAGTCCTAAATTACCCCTGTCTCAACTTTTTTGGAACTTGCTGCATGCATAAATTTCTAAATAAATGTTTATCTTAAAAAAACTATCAAACTTAAAACTGATCACTCTGAATGCACCCAGAGGATCTGTTGTCAACAAGGTGTGATTATAAAGGTCTTATTATGAGTTTTTTTTAAACAAGGGTTAAAGAAACTGTGACTAGAGGTCTGCGCCAGTGTGTTATTAAATAAATCATAAAACCTTACAAAACCAAACACTATTCAACATTACAGAATTCGATGTGTTTGACATACAGTCAAAAATACATTAGCTAAAACTTTCAGCATTTTGATTATAGTAAAAAGCAAGTTTTTGTATACTTTTTATTATTACTCAATGTCCATTTCTGGCAGTATGTTCAGGATCCAGAAAGGTTATAGTCAGTACGTTTACATGGACAACAATAATCCGATATTACCCCGATAAAGACAATACTCTGATTAAGAAACTATCATGTAAACAGTGATTACTGATGACCTTAACCCGGCTGAAGTCATACGCGAAGTAAACACAAATCGAATTAAGACATGAGGAGTATTCCTATTTTAGTCAGATTATCGAAGCGCATTACAGACATGTACACACCTTAATCGCACTATTAAAATTGTGTGGGAGTTTTCACCGCATTTTGCAATAGGACACGATCACACACGGCAGAGCTCAACCGTTTTACAGCAAATAAGAGAGCACGGCTGCATCCCAAACCGTGTACTTACCTACTATATAGGCAGTATTAGGCAAAATACATGTACTATACAGTAGGTACGTACGTTTCGGACGCAGCCCACGGCTTCAAGCAGTCATCTATTTTCACGTATAGCATGACAAATAATTAACTGAACTTGAAGATTTCGTGAAATCAAAAATGAAACACCCAAAGCTGTGTCCAGTACCACAATGAAGACGAAATGTATATTGACACGTGAAATTCTGGAGGGAATGTCGCACGGCGTGGCGTGGGAACGTAATGATGTGTGCCGTTAATCAATCTATGTTCTATAACATGTAAAATGGGAACATGAAAGGAATATCCTAAAAGAAACTCATGTAAACACCTTAAACACAATATTGACTTATTCAGAATAAGGTCAATAAATAGATTACCGCTGTCAATGTAAACATACTGAGTGTGAACAGCGTGAAAGCAAACTTATGGTAGTGAAAAGTCCTCAGTTGCTCTGTTAGAGCCATTGGAAGCACTGGCCTCAGCTATTCCTGAATACCGCAGCATGAATTTCCAACCGCTAATGATTATTTATCCCAGGCCAGCGGTCAGACAGGCAGACACTAGGAAGAAGAACAGCTAGGAGAGGAGCTGTGGTCACGCCACACTAATGCCCCTTTCCTTGCTCGCTGCTGAGTGGTCATTCTGCTAAGATGCTAGTGATGGGAGGGTAATGAGGCAAAGGAATGCTCTCTTTCAACACAGGGCATTCAAAATGGTCTGGATGGGTCAGTGAGCAGCATTTATTACCATATTAGATATCAGCTGCAAACAGCAAGAGTGAAAGCAACAAGCAGACCCAAATCTGACCATTATTACAACCAGAGAGTCATAATGGTGCTGTTCATCCATTTTGTCTCTAAAACAGGTATGGGCAAAGCTGAGCAAGAGCATGGTTAATATGTGAGGGGGATTAATATCTATTGCACATTACTTAGATTTTCCAGGTCTTAAACTTGTGCTTATGATGACCCATGATATTCATCAAGCCACAAGACATCAACAAAGGTTACAGACAATGCAATTTTGCTAAAGCAATTTCAAGTAGCTTACTAAGCCAGATTGGTGTGCTGTGCCTAAATATAAGTCATAGAACAGTAGCACAGAGGAGAGGACCCTGCGGCAAATAAATTCCAGTGTGACCTAAATCAAAAATATGTTGGCATGAATATACAATTTTCAAAGTGCATACACAGTCAAGAATGCGGAAGCCACAAACAACAGGGGGAAAAAAAAAACACAGGTTTGGCGTTTGAAAATATGCAAATAAGCCACAGAGCGAACAGCCAAATGGGACTGTGTCACTTCAGATTCCAGGCGAGCTCAGACGGAGAGGAAAAGTATGGCATGGAAAGTTCTGATTCAGTGCAGTCAGCTGAGTCCAAGACAGGGCTAATGAGCTCTCCTTCCTCACACACACACACACACACACACACACACACACACACACATATATCTATATAAATACCTGGCATCTCCTCAACAGGAGAGGAGAGGTTACAGAAAAGAGGAGAGGAGAGGAGAGGAGAGGAGAGGAGAGGAGAGGAGAAGAGAAGAGAGGAGAAGAGAAGAGAAGAGAAGAGCCAAAGCTTCCACCATCCTACAAGCAGTGCCACCCCAATCGATCATGAAACTTTCAGGGGCCATTTTGAACTCCGTTTGACTACTTAAAACCATGGCCATGTTCTGTTGACCATCAAATTTCCTTAAAAAGACAATGGCAAAGTGAGCATATAAGGGTCCAATTCTCAGCCCTCTCACATACGCGAGTGATTTAACACATCTATTATTTTCCAGCAGAGTGACGCAAGCACCTTCGCCTGGTGATCTCATCTGCTTAAAGCAATGTTTGCAGACTTCTGACTTGTCACAGGGTGTGCTATTTTCAGCTCAATCTGTACACAGGTCTACCACTAAGCTGAGTCAGACCACAAAATCCAGCTCTTCAATATCAATAAAATCAGGAGGCCCCCAATGGGGAAACTTCATAGCAGGACGTCAAAGCAGACTGCTACTATCACCAGAATAAATACCTGTCAATAGATTGTTAAACACTGTGCTTTTTTGGCATTCTTGTCAAAAAGAATGTCTAGCCTTAAAATGTGTGTGCGTGTGTGTGTATAGTGTCAAATTGCCCTATTTACGCCAGCTGTCCAGAGGATTATGTTGTCCTAGTACTTTACACTGAGTAACGTATACAGTACAGTAAAATAACATCTCGAACCTCGGCTCTTGCCGAGATTATTCAGTTCAGCTCTGTACACTTCCACAAGCAAAACCAGCATGAGTATGACCATTACTGGAGATTGCTCCACTTAGAGGATCGGCTCATAACAGCAGACCTCTAACATCAAACTCCCTCTCACAGAAACACACGACAGTCGCAGACAGCAAACACACACAAGCAAGCTACAATGCCAATACACAGAGAGCGTAGCTAGCACACCACTTTCTGTAACTTTAATGTGCCTTTGTTTTTAGTGTAATACACACCAGCCAATAAACACATGCATCTCATCAACAGAGAACACAGTGCTGCTAACACTCTGCTGTTCTTCATTGTCTTGTAGATGCCCCACCTCTCTGTGTTCAGAAAGTTAATCATTCATCTGGATCACTTCAAAGCACTCAGAGCTTTGTGTCTAAAAAACCAGCGGTAATCTGAACTCTGCAAAAGACAGAGAGAGAGTGTGAGTGATTTGTGTGAGTGTCTGTGTTTGTATGTGTGAGAGTAGTAATCCCGTACATACCCATAGTGTTCTTCATGGTAACTTCCTCCTGTGTCTGCTTTCTGTCCTGAAGCCAAACTAAGAACACAAACCTAGCCTGCTCATTCTGCTCTTCAGCTTCACTCCCTCTCTTTCTCCTCGTCTTGCACACTCACATGCTCCCGCTCGCTCACATACTCTCGTGCACACACACACTATCTTCCTGCTCCTCCTCCTGCACTCCTTCTCCTCTAGTCAAACTTTCCTCTCTTTGCCCACTGCATAGCCCCTTCCTCTCCTGCACTCTTGCTCTGCTGTCCTAGCACCTCCCCCTCTCCCTGCCCCCTACCTCTCTCACTTTGTGTGCAAGCTCCCCTCCCTCCCTCCCTCTCTCTCTCACACACACATATATATATAATCCCATCTCATGCTGGGGCTCAGTCTCTGCCCATAGCTCTCTCTCTCACTCACTCCTTCTCGCTCCAGTTTTCAATGTCTTTTTCTTCTGGAAAGTGGGGGGCTACATGGGATAAACTCACTTCCTGTTTCAAATCTGACACACAGCAGTTGCTGTGATGTAACTAAATGATGTTGACTGATGATGAAGTTTCTGTTTCACTCCCTCACAAACTCCTCTCTATGCAATTTCCCACATACTCCCATAGAAAGCCAGGTCATGCTAAAACATACAGGCCACATTACAAAAAAACTAAAATTCAGTCATTCGGATGAGTGAAAGACATATAGTGCTGTGAAAAGGTATCTACCCCATCCTGATTTCTTCTGTTTTTGTGTACATCTCTCACTAAATTGTTTCAGAAATTAAAACAAATTCTAGGTAAAAGATAACCTAAGTAAACACAAACTACAGTTAATGATAAAGTAAATGATAATGTTATTTATTGAAGCAAAAAAGTTATCCAATACCAACTGGGCCTGTGTGAAAATGTATTTGCCCCCATAGTTACTAATTCCACAAATCTATGAAACTGCATTCATAATGGAGTTCAGCTGGACTAGACACAACCAGGCTTGATTACTGCAAACCATGTTCAATCAAATCAACACTTAAATAGAACTTTTTCAACAACATGAAGTTGATCAAAAGGTCTTACCCAGTAACACACTATGCCAAAAATGAAAGAAATTCCAGAAATGATGAGGAAGAAGGTGAGTGAAATCAGTCTGGGAAGGGTTACAAAGCTATTTCAAAGGTTCTGAGACTCCAAAGAACCACAGTGAGAGCCATTATCTCCAAATAGAAAAACTCACAGAAGTGAACCTTCCCAGAAGTGGCCAACCTTCCAAAATTCCTCCAAGAGCACAACAATGACTCATCCAGCAAGTCAAAAAAAAAGCCAAGGACAGCATCCAAGGAACTACAGGCCTCTCTTGCATCAATAAAGGTCACTGTTCATGACTGCACTGTCAGAAAGATTCTTGGCAAAAATGGCGAGGCGAAAACCATTGCTAACCCAGAAGAACAGTAAGGCTTACTGCTGCTAAAGGTGGCACAACCAGATTTTAAGCTTAAGGTGGCAGTTAGTTTTTCACATGGGTGATAGGTGTTTGATAACCTTTTCTGCTTCAAAATAAATAAATAAACAAACAAAAGCTGTATTGCATGTTTATTCAGGTTGCCTTTGTTTTATGTTGAAGATCTAAAACTATTTAGTATAAGATATGCACAAAAACATAAGAAGTCAGGATGGGGCAAATACTGTTTCACAGCACTGTACAGTATATTCACTGTATTACACTATTACTGTATACATGTAATAAAACACACATGATCTAAAAGCAGAACCGTGATTTGGCATGACAAGCTTCATCCACAAATGCAGTGCACATTTTCTCTGAACTTTGTCCAATCTAAGCAGCCCACAGGCCATGACTTTTTGTCTAAAGAAGTTTGTAAGGAGGGATGAGTACATTCATGTGCAAGTTTGCTTTTCAAAGGCCCCAGTCTCCCTATGTTCCGGCTGTTACCACTCCTCTCCCTCAATTACGGCCTATCGCTGAACTGAACAAAAGCAAAAGAAGCACAGCATGCTAACCTGAGCAGAGAGCCATAAAGCCAGGAGATGCGGTGGGGGCATTAAAGAGGACAAAAATACCAGACAAGTAGAGAACTGGACAGATGAGTATTTGAGTGATTAATGGACATCTGTGTCCTCCAGGGAAGTTATCATATAACCATGAACTGCCCATAAACACACCAGGAGGCTTGAGCACATAAAGTGGTGCTTGAACATTTGTGAACCCTTTAGAATTTTCTATATAGCTGCATAAATATGACCTGAAACATCATCAGATTTTCACACACGTCCTAAAAGTAGAGTTTGGACTCCACCAATCCACAGTCAGATAGATTGCATTCAAATGGAGGAAATTCAAGATGATTGGTGCCCTCACCAGGAGTGGTCAACCAACAAAGATCACTACAAGAGCAAGGCATGTAATAATCCACGAGGTCACAAAGGAACCCAGGGTAACTCCTAAGAAACTGTCAATGTTCATGACTCCACCATCAGGAGAACACCAAACAACAAATGGTGTGCATGCCAGGGTTGCAGGGAGAAAGCCACTGCTCTCCAAAAAGAACATTGCTGCCCTTCTGCAGTTTGCAGATCACATGGACAAGCCAGGAGGCTGTTGGAATAATGTTTTGTGGATGGATGTGACCTTAATTTTTATTTTTTTGTTTAAATGAGCATTACGTTTGGAGAAAGGAAAACACTGCATTCCAGCATAAGAACCTCTTCCCATCTGTGAAACATGCTGGTGGTAGTATCATTGTTTGGGTCTGTTTTACTGCATCTGGGCCAGGACGACTTGCCATCATTGATGGAACAATGAATTCTAAAGTATACCAGAAAATTGGAAAGGAAAATGTGAGGACATCTGTTCATGAACTGAATCTCAAGAGAAAGTGGGTCATGCAGCAAGACAATGTCCCTAAGCACACAAGTTCCAAAAAATGGTTAAAGAAGAATAAAGTTAATATTTTTGAATGGCCAAGGCAAAGTCCTGACCTTAATCCAATAGAAATGTTGTGGAAGAACCTGCAGCAAGTAGTTCATGTGAGGAAACCCACCAACATCCCAGAGTCAAAGCTGCTCTGTACTGAGGAATGGACTAAAATTCCTCCAAGCCGATGTACAGGACTGATCAGTAGTTACTGGAAATGTTTAGTTGCAGTTGTTGCTGCACAAAGGGGTCACACCAGATACTGAAAGCAAAGGTTCACATACTTTTGCCACTACAGATATAAAATACTGGATCATTTTCCTCAATATATAAATGACAGAGTATAATATTTTTGTCTCATTTGTTTAATTCAGTTCTCTTTTCTACTTTTAGGACTTGCGTAAAAATCTGATGTTGTTTTTGGTCATATTTATGCAGAAACGTAGAAAATTCTAAAGGGTTCACAAACTTTAAGCTTTACTGCAGGTTTATTTTTGAGTAGGGCTTTTATGGAAAGTAAAACAGACTTTTAACTCAGTCCCTTTAATCCCACTCTTGCCTGCACCTGAAGAAATTCTGTCTAAGCCTGCCTGTTCTCTGAGTTATTCTTGCATATACCTGCCCATGGTATTTTCTAATGTACTTTGTTGGTTATTATTTCCAAAATATTTTGTAAACTAAATCATAATTTTAAACCAAAAAAACTCATATCAGGACAAAGCATTTACTGAAGATGAATGAATGAGCGCCATAAATGGGTACTCAAACAATTCACCATATCCACAGCCAGAATGTGGTCCTGCAGCCTTCACAACTGCTCACCTGCATAAAAGTAAAAACCGCCTGCTACCTTAAATAAACTATATGGCCAAAAGTATGTGAACACCTGACCTTAACACCCATATGTAGGCCTTCCCCAAACTGTCTTGGGCTCTTGTGGCTGAATGGGCAGAAATCCCCACAGCCACACTCCAAACTCTTGTGCTAAGCTTTCCCAGAATAGTGGAGGCTGTTATAGCAGCAAAGGAGGAGCTATATTAATAGAATGCAATATTAATGTCCTTGGATTTGGAATGGGATGTTCAAGTGTCCACATACTTTTGGTCATATAGTATATTTTGTTGAGTCCAGGAAGCTGACCCCAACAAACCTGGAGTAAGAAAAATTATATATGCTTTGGTTATTATTTTATTTTACTATCCAGTTAATAATAGGTAATAAATGCCTTGCATAAACAGGATGACTTGGCCTGTGTTTATAGATTCAATATTCAAGATTTAATTTGTCACATACACAATTATATACAGTATATAACTTGCAGTGAAATGAAAACCTGGCCTACTCCGCTTTAGACTGTGCATTACTAAACAGAGTGACCAGGAGTATTGACAAGTGGGCCTCAGAGAGAAAAAAATATGGATGAAGTTGGTTAGAAAGTGACTCAGCAACTGTTCATTTCTATTTTATGCTTTGTTTTAACGATTGTCCACCAAACAGTGCGGTTCGCCATGGCTCAGCCGCAATTGTGAACCCAGGACTACATTATTGTATGTCACTTCCCAACAACATAACGTCACTTGTGAAAGTAGAAGTGTTGTTTGGTGCTTATCAGGCACAAGTACTAAAATATCACTCAAAATTCATGAAATTCATTTTAAATGGAACCAAACACATCTCATTTGATGTTACAATGTGTGAAAGCAGGCACAAGACTCGGGTTTGTTTTAATGGCAACAATTGAATGTGACGATACTTTTATTAGTTTACTTTTTTATTTTTACACTGTTTATTGAAAATAAAAATTAATCATTCAAACTTATGCTTTTCAACACAGCCAAGCCAAGGAATTTAAGTGCAAAACATAGCAGAGAACACAATTTTCGGGAGGGCATTAGGTAGGTTCAGTAGCTCCATTATGTTTTTGTTATGTCCTAGATTGGTAGCAAACAAAGTGAATAGGAAGACATTTGGAATTTGCCCAAACTAGAAGATGAAAAAATGTAAGATCAAGCTACACAGTTAAAAGAAAATGTTATTGGGGGAAATAAAGAAAAATGAATCAGAAACCCTCAACTGTAGCTTCCATTAATGTATGGCTATCTCCATTAAGCTTGTCTGTTTATATACGTACTTTATTTGTACTCTCAGAGTCAGATATGGTCCAGTAAATGGGAGAATGTTTTTGTGTAGATTCAGTTACTGAGGCGGCTGCTAGAATGCATATGTCTATGGCTCAGCTGATAGAGAATGTGTGAGAGTGTGTTATTGCACACTAATATACATGTGCGTGTATCGGCTGAACATCAACAAACAACAAACATGTACAGCCTGGTCATATGCAAATCACATATCACATTACTGATAGATAGGTTGTTGAAGGTGTTTTTTCAACATTATTCATACAGGCTCAGGGTAACCTCTCCCTAACAACTTTCAAGACAAATCTATCCCGTGACTGAGTATAGATATAGGAGGAAGGCCTATAGGAGGCTGTTTCTCAGCGCTCTGTTCCTCTTTCATGGGCTGAACAGACCTGAATGGAGCTGCTCCAGAAAAACAAATGAAGTGGCTGGTAAAACAAGAAACTTAGCCATGCTCTAATCCGACATACAACCAGTGATCTGATCAAGCACACAGACTCGCACAGTGGCACAAAGCGAAACACTCGGTCCTCTACAAAACACTTAACCTGTCGTCTACTGGGGGTTGGGGGTATGCAGAAAAGATAGAGACAAAGAGCTAAAGAGAGTGGTGGAGAGTGTAAGGAGGCACTGCAGTAGTAATGAGGTCCACATCACACTGTGCATGTTCCTCCTTTCATAATTTTTATTTCCTCTGCAAACTTTCCCAAAAGATGCCCAAAGATTCAACTGATGCCAGAACTGGATGTGGATCAAACAACACTGGTGGGCAGTAAAGGTGCACACTGTCTAAATTATGGACAATGCTCCAGTTTAGGGGTCAAAGCTACAGTGTGTTTGGTCAGTGACTAAACACACTGTAGTAATACATAAACATGTACTCAACATATGGTAATACAGTATATACATGCATATTGCACACATAGAAGTGTGATGACATGTAATGGCCCTGAACTATCTAACATCTGTGTATATATGGCAGCAGGTATCACAACTGAAAAACAAGAATTTGGCAGCTTGCCAAGCAACAACACAACAGAGAGAGAGAGAGAGAGAGAGAGAGAGAGAGAGAGAGAGAGAGAAAAGAAAGATTCCCTCTTGTGGAATCACCCTTCAGCCTTCAGAAAGACAAATTGTCCTGAGGCTTGCACAGTTAATGTACATATGACTTATCTGCATACTGGATGAGGAAATAAACATCTTCATTTGAAACAAAGCACGTAATATAGACTTGCTGCTGTGTGAAATGACAAATACCTATTACAAAGCCAGAAAACAGCAAACAAGGTCCGGCTTGCTCCTCAGGCCTTGTCCCCATGTGCTCTTTTCCCATTGCCCTTCAATTAGAGCTTGTATTTAACTAATGAGATGAAGGTGAAGCTCTTTCAGCACGTAGTATACCTTTTCACATCATCAAGTTTGCTGATGACACTACAGTCGTGGGCCTCATCAGCAACAATAATGAGCCAGCATAGAGTGAGGAGGGAAACCAGCTCGCAGAATGGTGTAGAGACAACACTCTATCTCTTAACTTTGATAAGACTAAAGAAATGATTGTTGACTTCAGGAGAACCCAAGCAGACCACTCACCACTGCACATCAATGGAACAACTGTGGAGAGAGTCAAAAACTCCAAGTTTCTTGGTGTGCACATGACAGAGGACCTCTCCTGGACTCTTAACACCACCTGCCTAGTCAAGAAGGCCCAACAGCGTGTCCACTTCTGGCACAAGCTGAAGAGATCAAAACTTCCCCCTCCCATCCTCACCTCCTTCTACAGAGGGACGATAGAGAGCGTCCTGACCAGCTGTCTCACTGTGTGGTACGGGAACTGCACAGCCTCCGACCACAAGACCCTACCGCAGATGGTGAGAACAGCGGAACAGATCATCGGGCTCTCTCTACCCTCAATCGACACTTCGTTCAACAACCGCTGCATCCGCAAAGCCATCAGTATTGCAGACGGCCCCTCTCATCCTTTTCATGGACTGTTCACCCTCCTGCCATCTGGCAGAAGGTACAGGAGCATCCGTGCCACTACCAGCAGACTCCGCAACAGTTTCTTCCCCGAGGCAGTCAAATTACTCAACACCCTAGTGCCTCCCAACGCTCACCTGGGCTAGCCGAATACCAGTAACCCAGTACGACTGATATCACTGCACACACAACCTGCTTCAAACCCACTGCACACACAACTGCTTCAAACCCAGTGAACTTCAGTACTATTGCACACTGCACTTTACATACAGTAGCTGCGTCAGTCACTTTATACCATAGAACTTATTGCTGCTGTACTTGTGCTGCTACATTAAAAAATAGCAACAAGTCCATGTTTACAATTACGGTCCATGTTCTGTGTATCTTTTGTGTATTTATTGTCCTGTGTATTTATTGTTTTGTTCTGTGTATTTATTGTTTTGCACACTGTTGTGTATTTGCACTTTATGCAGTCTTGCATACTGTTCCATGTTGCACCATGGTCTGAAGAAACACCATTTCGTTCCAATTTATACATGCTATATAGAGGAATGACAGTAAAAACCCACTTGACTTGACTTTTCCACTGATAAGGTGCCAGTACCTGATCTGGAATCATTCCATCTCAAAACGTCCTTAGCAATCAATATTGGTTCCAAACAAAGACACTGCTGATCAATATGACAAGCAGCTCAAGTTATGTATATGTCATTAAGGCATGAGTATTGATGTGGGTTTTGAAGAACAGTTGGGGAGAAAAACTACATTAAACAATGAGACAACAAATCTGTTATCCTGGGAACAAACACAAATTTGTTTTTGTGGCAATTCTAAAGTACTTAATATGAGCTACCTTCCTAATATTACATGCAAACATAACTTGCTTTGTGCTGCTTCAAACACAGAAGCAAAAACAATCAAAATGTGTCGGTCATCTTGCATGTAATTATTGTTTGAGATACATTTCTGTAGTGTACAGATGCTAAAGGATATGACTTTAAATCTTAATCTGAAGTAATAACTGTAAAACCCCCCTTGGTTATCATTATCTTTATACAATACAGCTTCTATAGCTGATTATGTAATGCTTGAGCCCTTAGATCAGTGGAAACAAGGACGGGTTTTTTTTTTAAAATGTGTGCTAACTTCCTGAAGAATGCCTTGGCCATGCAAAAAGGACCATGCAAACAGACAGTACGGCTGATGACAGAAACCATAAGGATGAAAATTAGCCCCGGTCTAGCCCAAAAACTTTAACTAGTAAAATATAAGGAAATAGCAAAATATACTATTTGATATAAACCATTAAAAAAAAACTACTAACATTACAATTAAATGAGAAATCACAGTAAATACTTATAACCATCTATAGGACAAGTTGTACCCTCACCTCATTAAGCATTTCCATCTATTCTCATCAAACAACCATGGTGGTCATGTGGGCCAAAATAAATGCTCTGTATGGCTGGCTGAAAGGAGAAAGCGCATAAGAGATAGGAGGGAGAATAGAGAGAGATCTGCAGCCGTTCACCACAATGGAGGGAAACAGGTTGCAAATCACTCAAGGACACAGTATCGGCATCAGCTTTCTACTTTTATGGGATACAGCAATGAGGTAACACGTGGCACCTATTAAAAAGCACACACGCACACACAAACTCACATCTGCTCTTTCAGTAAATCTTGAGAACATTGGTAGCAAGCAGTATTTCAGAGCCGGCTTTCTCTACTCCACTGCCCATTCATTTTCCATTAACTCCCAGCATGCACTGTGCTTTTGTTCCTCTGACATATAGTAAGGGGCCAGGGCCACTCTGTGTGCCCGGCCTGCCAGTAGCTAACAGCATGTAAGCATAAGGAGAAGCTTAAAATCAAAAACCCCTAGACACACATGCAGATACAGATACATACAAAACCATGCCAAATTAATAGATACATTACACACAGCCATACAACTGGCCAAAATAAGTAAGTCTGGAAGACAGATGTCCTCATACTATTTTTATCACAGAGGCAAACTAGCAGAACCACTTCTGAAGTGTCCTTGATCAAGAATATTGTACCTGTTGTTTATTATAATGTAACGTTGGATGATTTATTATCAGCACTAGCCTCACAGTGGAGAGGAGAGATAGAATTAAAGAATGTCAGCATTAGTCTGCTGAAGGAAAGAAACAGTTGTTTGGATGGACAGAGCAGCTGCCAAGCAGACCACACACACTCACTCACACACTCCTGGGGAGCTACTGTCAATCATGTGCAGTTAGGGGCTACACACAGGCACTGGGCAAAGCCTCAAGGGCCAGACGTGGACAAAGATGAAGCGGAACTCCTAGGAGTACTCTGGCAACAAACTTTATCTCTGCAAATGGTGTCTGCATGTTTACAGATGATGAAGTAAAAAAATATCTGAGCATATAATGTTTTATGATTTGCTTTACAGGAGGTAACGTGGTGGTAAAAACTTTACCTCTAAACAGCCAGAATGAAAAGCTTCTATGTTAATACTAAAGAGTGTTTGGTTCTTTTGTGAGTATCTGGCTCTGACACGTTCTTCACAATCTAATTACCGTGTCTCCATCCTGCCCCCTCCCCCTGTCAGTAACAAAACTGTTACTGCAATCACTGAACTCTGACCTCCCAGCCCGTCCTACTTGCCTTAAAGCCCGCCCAAAATTCATTCTGGTTGTCACACCCTGCTCTGGTCATCCATCACCATCCTGACCCCAGAGGAAAATATACTTCAAAGTGCTAACTAGGAGCTTTATTTAAATTTTTACGACGAGGTCTGATTTGACTCGTGAGACCAAAACATACTAACGGCATTAATCACTGTCCATAGCGGGCCGCTTATAATCTGCATACAGCAAACATGCTGGTTAGTTCTGCACATTACCACCATGCTATTGCATCACATAACCGCTTTGACCTGCCTTGGCTCATAAGCAGATTTTCCCTTAATTTCAACTCCTTTCAGCATTTCCACATTGCATAGAACATTTTAGAGTCATTGTGGGAACCCATTTGAAATCATGTTTCATAAAATATTTATTTGATTAATAGCATCTAATGAATACTTGCATGGTCAGTAGTGAAAGTTACAACAGTCTCTGCAGGATGTATAACACGTATTTGAAAGGGATAATACAGGACAATATTGTTAAACTTCATAAAACATGACACTGTTGCTTGTTAAATGTCAAAACAATTTATAATAATTTTAACATACATATAACAACAGTAATACACTGTATTGTGGCCAGACATTTGTGGACACCTGACCATCACAACCATATGTGGGCCTTCCCCAAACTGTTGCCACAAATTTGGAAGTACAGAATTGTCTAGAATGTATTTGTATGCTGTAGCATTAATATTTCCTTATGATGGAACTAAGGGACCTAGTCCAAACCTGCTCCAGCATGACAATGCATCTGTGCACAAAGTGGTCCATAAAGACATGATTTGCAAAAGTTGGTGTGAACTCGAGTGGCCTACACAGAGCCCTGACCTCAATCGCATTGAACACATTTAGGATGAATTGGAATGCCGACTATGTGCCAGGCCTCCTTGCCCAACATCAGTGCCTGACCTTGCTAATGGTCTTGTGGTTGAATGAGCACAAATCCCCATGACCACATTCCAAAATCTAGTGGGAAGCCTTCCCAGAAGAGTGGAAGTTATCAGAGGCAAATGGGGACTAAATCTGGAATGGGATGTTCAGCAAGCACATGGTTGTGATTGGTCAGGTGTCCACATACATTTGGTCATATATATATATATATATATATATATATATATATATATATATATATATATATATATATATATATATTAGAGCTGCAACAACTAATCGATAAAATCTTTAATAATCGATTATGAAAATCGTTGTCAACGAATCTCATTATTGATTAGTTGGTCTGCGCACAGTACATTTACTCATTACGTTACTTCTGTTCCGAAAACATGCATCAGAGAGTAAATACTAAAAGTTGTGTCCCAAATGACGTACTGTACACTTACACTATGTACTTTATACTCTACGGTCCAGAGCAGTGTTTCTCAACCAGGGTCCGCGGACCCCTAGTGGTCAGTGGTGTAATTGCAGAGGGTCCGTAGGAAAGTTTTTAAAATGTTTATATAAGAGATTATATATATATATATATATATATATTTTTTTTTTTAATGTATCAAAAGATATTCAAATGAGATGTTTTAAAATTGATCAATTTGGTTATTCGCAAATATCACGTTAGCTGAGCTGACGATCATTCACTGATGGATTTATTTTAAATTTATTTACAATAATTTGCAAAAACCTATGAGTGGTAGACAAGTTCAAGTGTCGCATTGATGGATAAAATAAATAAAGGATAATTCAGACAGTCAAATTAATTGTCACACCAACAATAAAATGTAAAAAATTAAATCGTGAAATGTTTTGATTCAATTTTATTGTTAATATTATGAATGTTAAATATTAATAAAATAAAGTAACATATATAGAAATGACTGTTTAATATATAGCCTATAATTGTTGTGGAGAAAGGGGGTCCCTGTGGATTGTTCGAAATATGCTAGGGGTCCAAAGCTCACAAAATGTTGAGAAGCACTGGTCTAGTGTATGAATTTTAGAAAGGAAATATCGTCTCAAATGGAACACATTAGTTTATCACTAACCCGAAAGTTCGGCCCCCTTCCGATTAATCGATAAATAAATAAGTAATAAATCGGCCAACTAATCGATTATGAAAATAATCGTTAGTTGCAGCCCTAATTTTTATATTATATATATATATATATATATATATATATATATATATATATATATATATATATATATATATTCAGACAACTTTTAAGAATGCCTTTGACAAAAGAAGAAAATATTGAAATCATTCTCATGACTGGATGAGCATGAGCTGTCGTAAGGTTGCAATGGACTTTAACAGGAAATATGGTAAGCACTTTACACAAGACACTGTTCCCAAACTTATTAACATATTAAAAAATACTGGACATGTTGTGAACCAACCGAGAAGTAGACATCCATGACGATCCACTGACTAGCGCTACTTATTAACACTACATTAGCTATGACAGGTACAAAATAGCTACATTTTGGCTGAGCAGAAAATGATGTCAATTTGATTTTCGTCACCAAACAATTCCCTTAAGTGCTACCTGAGCACTTGCTGAGGAGACTCAGGGCAGGAGGACCTGGAGGAGGAGTTTAAACATCCCCAGAATACAACCAAAGACACAGCCTTCTCTTCACACACACCTGCAGGGACACACACACACACAAACACACACACACACGCTGGATGATACAACTTGCTGAACACTGCTGAATTGACAACTGCAATACAACAGACAAACACTGTAGCTGGAGCATAGAGGACAGAACAAACACTCAGTCCCTCAAATAAACACACCCATGCACAAGCACACAGCAAAGCATTGTGTATCTTCAATGAGCAATATCAAATATCAAGGGCATAGGAAAGCAGAAATAAAAGTTCCAGAGACACTCCCATTACATTTTTTCCTCTTGTGTTATTTTCTAAATGTATGCAAGTTATATCTAACACACCTGCTCCTGAGTGTTAACCACACAGCAGTGAGATGTAAAGGCTATAATTAGGTTATAGAGAGAACATGATGAGGTCATGGCTGTGGGGAGGCAGCATGTGTGAATCAGTTTCAGCATTTCCCCCGAGGACACAGACCAAGAGTGGGATCAGAGGCAATAATGGACGGAGGGAAGGAGGGAGGAGTCCACTGGCAAACAAAGGTTTTGCCCCGTATAAGCTGCTATGACTAAGTTCCTCAGCACATCTGTTCCTCACTCTAAGCACCAGCAGAGGAGGAACACACTGCCACCCAGTGGACACTTTTACACACACACACTCTCTCTCTCTCTTGCTCTCTTTCTCTCTCTCTCACACACACACACACACACACACACACACACACACACACACAAAAACTCCATCAGTGTCACTCTGAAACCTGAAACAGCCTCTAATATGCACAGATAAGCACTTCAGCAGGCCACAAGGGACAACAGCTATGCTTTTATCAGCAAGAGTGTTGTGCATAGCACATGAGGCAAGAGCCTCTCTCTAACTCAGCTGCATACTCATCCAAAAACAAGCAAATTCCAATAGGGACACTGACTAGCTCTGCATTATGTGTTTGATCTATTTGCTTATACAATGAGAAAGACATGTGGCTTGTGCGTATAAGACATGTGACCATCTCACTGGTCACTGCGACTGGTAATGGAGCTGTCTAGCCTGTGAGGTGTGAAAAATCAGATAAAGCCTAGTTCACAATATCAGCAAAGAAATAAAGACTGGAGCGATAATTCATTCATCCTTAGTAATTGCTTTATCCTTATCAGGAATCTGGAACCATTGGGAACATGCAGACATGGGGAGAACATGTGAAACTTTGCACAGACAGTAATAGGAGCTCATGATCGAACCAGGAGCATCATTATATACATAAACAGTAGTAAGTTTAGCTACATGCAATGTGTGGTTTGTCTGTTCAAACAAAAACCATTACAGGTCAAACTCCCCAAACTCTGACTTTTTTTTCTGTTTTTCTTCTCTCCAGAGTGCTTTTCAGACTTCTATGAAGCAGAAACCATCCTTTACTGGGACTGCCTCCTGTCCCTTCATGTGGGCTATAGAAGCCCGGTACTTTTGAGAGATGAAGATGAGCATAGGAATGTCTGTTAGCTTACCTGTGATAATATCATCTTTGTGCTCAAGCTGTCTGACCGTAGAATGAACATCCACACACACAAAAACTGGAGTAAGCATGCTTGTTAAGACAATTAAAAAACACACATAGACCCCAGTGCTCACTAGTGCAGCCACTCTGGTGCAGCACAAACACACTGTTGAAAAATCAATTAATGTCACTGCATGCAAACTGATAAACTACTGCCCATTGATTCTGATTTGATGTCATTGGACTCACTGCATGCCAGTCAATTGGAAAAAACCTGAGGTGTTGACCTCTTCAGGACACATATGCTTATTCAACTTTTAATTCTGGTTCTTTAAGAAGAACATGCTACAATCTAGACTGCCTTTTTTTTGTTGTTTTTGTGAACCACTAAAGCACAAACCTAATTACAACTTAATCATAATAAACCGCTTTCACCAGTTTTCTCACGGAGACTGTGGGTTAAATCCATCTGGCTTACCATGCTGACAGAGTTCCTGCTGGGGGACAAATGGTAAGCATCAGGCTTTAAGGACTCTAGAGAAGGAGCACAAAAAGGAGGAGCAGAAATGGACTCCCTGTTTCCTCATTAACCACTATTCCACCCTTTTTACCTCCCCCCAGTGCGGCGAGCTTCTGTGCAGGGCAGCAGGACAATATATACTTCATTACTAATACCCTGTCTGCTTTTAACTTGTAATTAACCTCTTGATTATGTAACACCCTGGACCAATCAGTGGATCCAGATTTATATTCTTCACTCTCATAAATGCATACCTCCCATTATAGCTTCACGGTAATTACAGAATAATTTAACCTAGATCAGACGAATAACTGGAATTTTTCTATAAAAGACTACTATGCTACTGAAAATTAGCGAGCATAAATGAACCTCATTTAATAAAGATGTGGTGATTATCATTCTCAGCTATAGCCATGACATTTATACCAGGACAAACATCTGCTCCTTTCTAACTTGGCCTATTATAATGAATGTGTGAGATGGAGAACGTGTAACAAAATGTAACCACAGCATTACAGATCTGTGAGAACCAGACTACCTGTTAACTTACTCAACCCAATTTGTGACCTTCATTGTGGCTTTAGTATTTTAACTAGAGATGGCATGGTATTACTACTTCTTTTCCGATACTTTTCCGAAACCTCGAGTATCAGCTAGTAGTGATCACCGCTGTTCACCTTCCAAGCTCTCCTGTCCATCCTCTCTTTCTGCCTCTCCACCATAAAATTTCACTAAACTCTTCTCATTTTGCTCCCTTACATAAATCCATTCTGCTGTGATCTGAGCCCAGTATGTCCGTCATTATTTCATCGGTTATTTCCAGTTTTCCACAGTGCAGGCCCAAATTCCAGAAACATTGGCTTCACTGTTATGAATGTAGAATCATGATGATGAATTTAGGAAACTGTAATGTAAGTTAAATCGATTCCCGGTGTTACTGCTGCTGCTGAAACGTATACAAAGACATTACAGTGTATCATTTGAAATAAACTCTGAGTACACGAACCAGAGAACAATCTGAACATGAACATTTCATGGTTTACATTTCCAAATTATCTAAATACAAAGCAATTATTCATTCACCACTCAACTAAACCTTCTGTAAAGGTTCTTTTTCTTTTAGCACCTTGGACTCAGAAACTGTAATTCATCCTTTCTGTATTGCAAGGTGTACAGATTAAGTGAAAAAATAAAAGAAGTAAGCATGTTGGTGTTTATTTCTTCACCATTTTAAGGCCATTTCTGTTTTGAGCCATCACAACTATTATTTCCATTTTTAAAAACAAATGTATATCTTTTTGATAAAGTATGTGCAGTATTTCCCCCCTGCATGGGCCAGTGCCTCTGGTTCTTTGATAAGCTTCTGGAATTTTGAAATGCAGACGCTGAGAGTTACATAACCCATAACACCAACTGGAACCGTTTCAATGTGGCCTGCTCACACTTGGAGCTATTTATAGCTTTGGCAGACCTAATGATGCCACAAATGTAATTCCTCTTAATGCCATTTTCAACCTCAGTGTCCTTTAGATTGTGATTCGTTTAAATTCTCTGACTCCATTTATTATTTAACACAACATAACAATAAAGCTAAATAACACTTACAAGAAAAAAGAGCAACGCTTTGTCTTACTGTCCCAGTTTCTTGTGGCTTTGTTGTGCATGCCACCATACATAAAATATGATGCGCTACTTTATTTTCTGACTTGTGTTCAAATGGAATTTGTTGAGAGACAGCACTGGGAGCCAGGAGAGTAAATGAACATGACACTGTCTGTGAGTTGAGAACAGGCTTTAAAAGACTCAATGATCAACACAAACCTATCACAGCTTATGTAACAAGATACGATTTGCCTCCGAGACACCAAACAGTGCAAATGAACGAGCTAACCAAGAGTACAATCTTTACATGGGCCTGGACTGCATTTCTGTTTCATGCCACCAGAGGGAAGACCAATAACGATTTGTGAGCTGTCGCTCTTTTCCTACTTTCACGTGAATTTTTTTTTTACTAAATTATTTTTGCTCCAAATACATTATGACAATGCAAACTTTTGAAACACTTTTTTTTATTTCACTGTCATTACTAAACCGTAAAATTTTTGCTCAGTTTCTATGTGCTAATATTGTGAGTTTAGAAACGCTTTCAGGTAGACAGCATTGTCCCACGTGAATTTTACATTAACAAGCTAATAACCTCTTAAATTTATTATGTGTAATGTTGTCTATGTTTGTAAAGTAAAGTACAGGAGGTGCCAACTCTGCTCTGTGTGAAAAGGATGCCGGGTCAAGGAGGCTGGTCATCTCTCTGCAGGGCCTCTGGGGCTTTCACACACATTCCCTGTTTTACTTTAGTTAGTGTGTGAGAGCAGGAGTATGGAGAAAACTGCTTTGTTATGCACTCCCTTAGACATTCGGCTCGTTTTTCTCAACAGTGCCTGCTTGGTGGGTTGGGACACTTGGTCTGTTTGTGAAAACTGTCTGAATACAAGAGGCTCATACAGAGCAGCTGTTGATGGTATCCGTGCCTGCCAGACAGCTCTGAGATCATTCTCTCTGTATGTTTCTCAAACTCTCCTATTTGAACCCCTCCCCATCAAACATTTTCCTGACAAATTTCAAGTAGACAGAATCAAAATCAAATTCACAACAACTGCACAGTCATCACAACCCAGTAATGTATAGCCTATACCTTGCTTTCACTAATTAAAATGTACACAAAGGTTGCAAAAATAGGAACAATCAATAGAACAACTGTCATTTAACATTATAAGCACGAGTTATACGACATAATCATCATGATGTTCTGATGCTTTTATACTGTGCAAAGGGAGCCATAAAAACAGACATGACAAGAGAGAAACAGTAAAAATGAAAAAAAAAAACCTGGACTAAATACAACAATAACAAAAATCCAAGGTGCATGACTGGCAGAACAGGCCAAGTGAGCAGGGTTTGGCAACTGTGCTCTGTCCTGTACACTGCTACACAGTGAGATTGATTCACAGCAGCCTGCCAAAACTGAACAATCACAGCCTTGTAGAATCCATGACTAGCACATTACACTGTCAAGCTCCTGACAACTGTCAAACAGGTAATGACTTAACTAAGTTTTTGCTGGAGGAAAAGGACCCAGACTGGCTTCAACCATGACTTATTGGCCGAGATTGATTAAATCAAATACAGTCACTCTGACCTCTGTGTTGAGATTGGTGAAGCCCATGTTCTGCAGTGTGAACTATAAAAACTAGTGGCTCAGTGGTTAAAGGCTCTGCGTTACTGATCAGAAGTTCAAGGCCCAGCACTGACAAACTACCACTGATGGGCCCTTGGGTAAGACCCTCGACTGCTCAGTTGTATAAATGTAAGTTGCTCTAGATAAGGGCATCTGCCAAATGCCATAAATGTAAATACATAAACTTAAGAAAAAAATCTCTCAGAATTATACTGGGCTTAGACCAACTTGTAAATGTTGGCATTAGCCTCCAGCTGTCATATTGAACATGTTAGTGTTAGAACTCTAAACTCATGTTAGTTCTTGAAGAACTCTAGATAATCTGAAGTGACACACTTGAATATATAAGCAGATACAGAGGTTTGCAGAAGATGAGCTTGCAGTTCATAATAAATAAGATTTGTATAAATAAATGAAAGCTTTACTTTCCGCTGCAAATATTACCCTTCACCCATTTTTACTATCCAAAGTTTATGCTCTTTTGTCCATGTAGTCAGTTCATCATTGTGGTTTATACCGAATAGTGGGATGGTTTTGTCTCAGCAGAAAGGGGAATGTCTATTGGTTGTTGATTATTTATAAATTCATTCTCCATAAAACTGCCGGAATATACATCACTTTCCTATTGCATTGGAAGTCAATGACTATAATACCCAGCCAATGCGGTCACTCAGTATAACTTACATTTATTCTGATCTGGGATAGACATGGCATCCTTAAAGATATGGCATCCATATAATATAGGACATTGAAACTGTTTAATTATCTAATAAAAAGTCTTAAAACATTTCGGTTCCCCTAGATTTAAATAAATAAGGAGAAACATTTACATATTCACAGAACACAAAACATTCATTTAGCAAATGTCTAAGAGAAGACATCTCAAGAGAAAACAGATACTGCTACACACTAGGCCATTAAACTGCCTGAAAACCAAGTTACAATGCTGCAAACATGGAAAATTAGCAAAATCTGGGCCATATTGATTTATTAGAATAGTCAAGAGTGCCTTTGCTGTCCTGTATTTCTTTGTATTGAGCACTCATTAGCACTATGCTTTGGTATTAGCATCATCAGCACAGGACTGCACTGGGGTTAGCTAGCGTTACATACAGTGCTATGAAAAAGTATTTGCTGATTTCTTCTATTTTTGTGTACATCTCATATCTCAGCTGGACTAGACGCAAGCAGGCCTGATTACTGCAAACCCTGTTCAATCAAATCAACACTTAATCAGAACTTTTTCAACAGCATGAAGTTGGTTAAAAGGTCTTACCCAGTAACACACTATGCCACAATTGAAAGAAATTCCAGAAATGATGAGGAAGAAGGTGACTGAAATACATCAATCTGGGAAGGGTTACAAAGCTATTTCAAAGGCTCTGGGACTCCAAAGAAAAACAGTGAGAGCCATTGTCTCCAAATGGAAAAACTCGGCCCAGTAGAGAACCTTCCCAGAAGTGGCCGACCTTCCAAAATTCCTCCAAGAGCACAACAATGGCTCATACAGCATGTCACAAAAGAGCCAAGGACAACATCAAAAGGACCTACAGGCCTCTCTTTCATCAATAAAGGTCACTGTTCATGACTCCACTATCAGAAAGACACTGGGCAAAAATGGCATCCATGGAAGAGTGGCGAGGCGAAAACCACTGCTAACCCAGAAGAACATAAAGACTCATCTGAATTTTGCCAAAACACACCTTGATGATCCCAAATTATTTGGCAGTATGTTCTGTGGACTGATGAGTCGAAAGTGGAAATGTTACATTGTTACATCTGGTGTAAACCAAACACAGAATTCCACAAAAAGAACATCATACCTACGGTCAAGCATGGTGGTGGATGTGTGATGGTGTAATGGATATGCCAGAACGAACTCGGGACTACGATTCTCAGCAGCCACTGCAACGTCACATGACTAGTTTCACCTGATTCACCTTATGGGTAATTAACACGGTTATTTAAGTCATGATTTGTACAGCACTTAGGGTCTTGCTTTGTTTGTCTTTCTGTGTCACGGTATGCTTTCTTGTCTTTGGTTATTGCCTGATGGTTAGGTTTCTTAGTCCTTCTATCTCTGCCTCATGTTCATAATACTTGTTTTATGTTTGTTTGTTCATTAAACTTTAAATCTGCACTTGCATCCGACTTGCCTGCTCGCCCATTACATGACAGATGGTGTGAGGATGCTTTGCTGCTTCAGGGCCTGGGCAACTTGCAATAATTGAGGGAAACAAATTCTGCTCTCTACCAGAAAATCCTAAAGGAGAATGTCCAGTCTTCAGTCCATCAGTTGAAACTCAAGCGCAACTGGATTATGCAGCAAAATAATGATACAAAGCATAGGAGTAAGTCCTACACCTAGAAGTAACTGAAAGACTGATCGGTTACCAGAAGCATTTGGTTGGAGGTATTGCTGCTAAAGGTGGCACAACCAGATCAAGTTTAAGGGGGCCACTAGTTTTTCACATTGGTGATAGGGGATGGATAACTTTTTTTTGCCAGGCTAACAGCACATTTTACTGCATATAAATGCTTTTGAACAGACATTCCTTTGATTTCCCTCTCCACATGTTCTCCTTTATCAAAGCACCAAAAGCTTAAATGATCAAATAAACAAAAGAATGGAAATGATTCTATAAACATCAGCCACAATAGGATTCTTAACCAGAGTCACTGTAATACAGATTCCTGTGCATAAGCAGGGCAATGTGGAATGTTCCGTAACTGATCAAAATAGTATGCTTCTCTATGGAAGGCCAGGTCACTGTTATTTGAGTCCAGTCTTATCAATTAGAAGCCTCCATAGCAGCCATTTAAAAGTTAACAGGGTCAATGTTCAGCCAACAGGCTTCATTTCTCTTTAGGAAAACTGGTGAGGATTCTGTGGTCTCTCTCTCCCTAACATTTTGATTTATAACAAGTAGGAACAGAATTGTAATGAGATCCTCCTTTCTAAGTACTATTTATGTATGATTCCCAACCCCCCCAAAAATGATGACACTGCCACATCCCAGATATTTAGCGTATCCACACTTTGTGGTGTGGTGTGTATGGTGCACGCTGGATTATTTTATACTGAGATTCCAAATGAGATTATTTGGGGTCAATACTCTGTAAAACACTGCGGAGATGATATAAGTCTCCATATACACATAAAGCGGCATTTGGCCTGGCAGCATTCCCAAAGACATCTGTCCTGATTTGTTCTCTATATTTTGACTGACACTATGGTCAGTATGTGATGCTCAATTAAACCCTGACCCATTTCTCTACCAATCCCGTCAGACATATTAAATCAGATTAGCACATACCCTCAATGGAGGGGATATTATCATATTGTTGCTCATTTAGATGATGTGATTAACAGATTCATTACACTTACCAAGAGAAAGCAATAGTATAGTTTATATAAAAACTACACATACCGTCAACTTTATTAGGAACATCTGTACACCTGCACATTTATGCAGTTATCTAATCAGACAATCATGAGGCTGGAGCACAATGCATATATTCATGCAGATACAGGTCAAGAGCTTTAGTTAATGTACACATTAAACATGAGAATGAAGAAAAAGTGTGATCTCTGTGACTTTGATCGTGGCATGGATGTTGGTATCAGATATGCTGGTTTGAGTATTTCAAAATCTGCTGATCTACTGGGAAATTTGCACATTATTATTTGCAATTTGCAATCATCCTGTAAGAGGAAGCTGCAGGCTGAAACACCTCGATGATGAGAGAAATCAGAGTAGAACGACCAGACTGGTCTGAGCGGACAGAAAGTCTATAGTAACTCAAGTAATCACTCTTTATGATTGTGGTGAGCAGAAAAGCATCTCAAAATGCACAACACATCAAACCTTGAAGTGAATTTGGCTACAACAGCATAAGACAACATCAGGTTCCACTCCACAAGAACAAGAATCTGAGGCTATAATGGGCAGAGATTCACAAAAACTGGACAGTTAAAGACTGGAAAAAGACCAGCTGATTTTTTTTTCTAATCTTCAGTTTCAATGAGCCTGTCCCAAGGTAGACTCAGATTCTTGCTCTTGGCTAACAGGAGTATAACCTGATGTGGTCTTCTGCTGTTGTAGCTCATCCACCTCAAGGTTTGATATTCTGTGTATGCTGAGATGCTTTTCTGCTCACCATGGATGTAAAGAGTGATTATATGAGTTACTATCCTTCCTGGAAGCATGAACCAATCTACCCATTTTCCTCTGACCTCTATTATGAATAAGTCGTTTCCACCCAAAGAACTGTCACTCACTCAATGTTTTTGAAATACTCAAACAAGCCCATCTGGCACCAACAAGCATGCAATGGTTAAAATAACAGATCACACTTTTCTTCATTCTGATGTTTAATGTGAATATTAGCTGAAGCTCTTGACCTGTATCTGCATGATTGTATGCATTGTGCATAAATGTGAACTTTCACCTTTCTACTTATCAGTCACACACGGACATCTTTAATTCAGACTTTCAGGCCCTCTTTCCCCCCCCCCCCACACACACACACACACACACACACACACACACACACACACACACACACACACACACACACACAAGCCCTCATTCCTGGCATATGTAGAAGCCCTCAACAGAACAGCACACACACACAAGCCCTCATTCCTGGCATATGTAGAAGCCCTCAACAGAACAGCAGCATCATCCAAAACCAATCTTTCAAAGTACACAGAGGAGCCAGAATGTCAAACAGCAAGACAGAAAAATAAACCAGAGATATGGTTCCGGAAATCTGCTTTGAGCTACTCTGTTTATTATTACAACTACGACATTTGAGCCTGGGAACTCTCAATTTTTACAGAAACTCTATGCTGTAAATCTAATCTTCAGAAAGTGTAATGTGGACACGCTGAGGTGAATCGCCTGCATGTGGATTTTCAGTATAGACCAGGCCAGCTGTTTGGATGAAGAGAGTTACTGCTAGAGCTAGAACTAAACCTTGGAGATTTCAAGCATAACTGTAAAAACATTGCTAGTAAAAAAAAAAAAGGGGGGGGGGGGGATTGCATGAGAGAGGGATGCAGCTGAGGGGGGAAAAAAATCTATTTCACTACATTCTTCATATCCCTAAAAGTCTGATAAACATGATTAATCTGTACATCTGGGCATTTCACATTTTTATCTGTAAGTTTCCGGCTCCAATTTCTAATAGCTAGAGACAGAGTGAGAGAGAAGTAGGAACTGAAAAGGAGGTGTTATTAGCAGAGCTGTGGGTCAGTTGGTAGCACATGTTGGACACAGGAGGAGGGTAGAGCACTGCAGGCCATCTGACAGTCTTCCATTAACTTCCATCCACAAACACAGAGTGCTCGATAACCCCCTAAACTGTGTTAAACTAATCTACAGACACTAATCACAATACATGATTTTATCCTTTTAAATTCATTTGACTTTCTTGAGGGTGTAACCAGGAAAATTACCTTAATTTTCCCCGGTTCATGTTTTACAGCGACAGCGATTTACAAAGCACATGGTGTATCAAGGCTTTGTTCATTCATTCATCTTCAGTAACCACTTTATCCCGGTCAGGGTCAAAACCTATCCCAGGAACACTGGGCACATGGCAGGAATACACCCTGGATG